>NW_027460307.1:0-114084 GCF_050947875.1 Dermacentor variabilis
TGCTAAAAAGAGCAGCATCGGCATGCTTTTCACGTCGTTTGGTAGAAATCCACACGCGCGTTCTGCCAAAAGCACCATTTGCATGCATATCGTGTGGTTTTGCAGAAAACTGCGTCCGCGTCTACCAAAAGATGCATGCGCGTGCTTAAAACGCGTTTTGGCACAAATCCATGTGCGGATGTTAAAAAGAGCAGCATCGGCATGCTTTTCACGTCGTTTGGTAGAAATCCACGCGCGCGTTCTGCCAAAAGCACCATTTGCATGCATATCGTGTGGTTTTGCAGAAAACTGCGTCCGCGTCTACCAAAAGATGCATGCGCATGCTTAAAACGCGTTTTGGCACAAATCCATGTGCGGGTGCTAAAAAGAGCAGCATCGGCATGCTTTTCAGGTCGTTTGGTAGAAATCCACGCGCGCGTTCTGCCAAAAGCACCATTTGCATGCATATCGTGTGGTTTTGCAGAAAACTGCGTCCGCGTCTACCAAAAGATGCATGTGCATGCTAAAAACGCGTTTTGGCACAAATCCATGTGCGGGTGCTAAAAAGAGCAGCATCGGCATGCTTTTCACGTCGTTTGGTAGAAATCCACGCGCGCGTTCTGCCAAAAGCACCATTTGCATGAATATCGTGTGGTTTTGCAGAAAACTGCGTCCGCGTCTACCAAAAGATGCATGCGCATGCTTAAAACGCGTTTTGGCACAAATCCATGTGCGGGTGCTAAAAAGAGCAGAATCGGCATGCTTTTCACGCCGTTTGGTAGAAATCGACGCGCGCGTTCTGCCAAAAGCACCATTTGCATGCATATCGTGTGGTTTTGCAGAAAACTGCGTCCGCGTCTACCAAAAGATGCATGCGCTTGCTTAAAACGCGTTTTGGCACAAATCCATGTGCGGGTGCTAAAAAGAGCAGCATCGGCATGCTTTTCACGTCGTTTGGTAGAAATCCACGCGCGCGTTCTGCCAAAAGCACCATTTGCATGCATATCGTGTGGTTTTGCAGAAAACTGCGTCCGCGTCTACCAAAAGATGCATGCGCCTGCTTAAAACGCGTTTTGGCACAAATCCATGTGCGGGTGCTAAAAAGAGCAGCATCGGCATGCTTTTCACGTCGTTTGGTAGAAATCCACACGCGCGTTCTGCCAAAAGCACCATTTGCATGCATATCGTGTGGTTTTGCAGAAAACTGCGTCCGCGTCTACCAAAAGATGCATGCGCATGCTTAAAACGCGTTTTGGCACAAATCCATGTGCGGATGTTAAAAAGAGCAGCATCGGCATGCTTTTCACGTCGTTTGGTAGAAATCCACGCGCGCGTTCTGCCAAAAGCACCATTTGCATGCATACCGTGTGGTTTTGCAGAAAACTGCGTCCGCGTCTACCAAAAGATGCATGTGCATGCTGAAAACGCGTTTTGGCACAAATCCATGTGCGGGTGATAAAAAGAGCAGCATCGGCATGCTTTTCAGGTCGTTTGGTAGAAATCCACGCGCGCGTTCTGCCAAAAGCACCATTTGCATGCATATCGTGTGGTTTTGCAGAAAACTGCGTCCGCGTCTACCAAAAGATGCATGCCCATGCTTAAAACGCGTTTTGGCACAAATCCATGTGCGGGTGCTAAAAAGAGCAGCATCGGCATGCTTTTCACGCCGTTTGGTAGAAATCCACGTGCGCGTTCTGCCAAAAGCACCATTTGCATGCATATCGTGTGGTTTTGCAGAAAACTGCGTCCGCGTCTACCAAAAGATGCATGCGCATGCTTAAAACGCGTTTTGGCACAAATCCATGTGCGGGTGCTAAAAAGAGCAGAATCGGCATGCTTTTCACGTCGTTTGGTAGAAATCCACGCGCGCGTTCTGCCAAAAGCACCATTTGCATGCATATCGTGTGGTTTTGCAGAAAACTGCGTCCGCGTCTACCAAAAGATGCATGTGCATGCTAAAAACGCGTTTTGGCACAAATCCATGTGCGGGTGTTAAAAAGAGCAGCATCGGCATGCTTTTCACGTCGTTCGGTAGAAATCCACGCGCGCGTTCTGCCAAAAGCACCATTTGCATGCATATCGTGTGGTTTTGCAGAAAACTGCGTCCCGTCTACCAAAAGATGCATGCGCATGCTTAAAACGCGTTTTGGCACAAATCCATGTGCGGGTGCTAAAAAGAGCAGCATCGGCATGCTTTTCACGTCGTTTGGTAGAAATCCACGCGCGCGTTCTGCCAAAAGCACCATTTGCATGCATATCGTGTGGTTTTGCAGAAAACTGCGTCCGCGTCTACCAAAAGACGCATGCGCATGCTTAAAACGCGTTTTGGCACAAATCCATGTGCGGGTGCTAAAAAGAGCAGCATCGGCATGCTTTTCACGTCGTTTGGTAGAAATCCACGCGCGCGTTCTGCCAAAAGCACCATTTGCATGCATATCGTGTGGTTTTGCAGAAAACTGCGTCCGCGTCTACCAAAAGATGCATGTGCATGCTAAAAACGCGTTTTGGCACAAATCCATGTGCGGGTGCTAAAAAGAGCAGCATCGGCATGCTTTTCACGTCGTTTGGTAGAAATCCACGCGCGCGTTCTGCCAAAAGCACCATTTGCATACATATCGTGTGGTTTTGCAGAAAACTGCGTCCGCGTCTACCAAAAGATGCATGCGCATGCTTAAAACGCGTTTTGGCACAAATCCATGTGCGGGTGCTAAAAAGAGCAGCATCGGCATGCTTTTCACGTCGTTTGGTAGAAATCCACAAGCGCGTTCTGCCAAAAGCACCATTTGCATGCATATCGTGTGGTTTTGCAGAAAACTGCGTCCCCGTCTACCAAAAGATGCATGCGCATGCTTAAAACGCGTTTTGGCACAAATCCATGTGCGGGTGCTAAAAAGAGCAGCATCGGCATGCTTTTCACGTCGTTTGGTAGAAATCCACGCGCGCGTTCTGCCAAAAGCACCATTTGCATGCATATCGTGTGGTTTTGCAGAAAACTGCGTCCGCGTCTACCAAAAGACGCATGCGCATGCTTAAAACGCGTTTTGGCACAAATCATGTGCGGGTGCTAAAAAGAGCAGCATCGGCATGCTTTTCACGTCGTTTGGTAGAAATCCACGCGCGCGTTCTGCCAAAAGCACCATTTGCATGCATATCGTGTGGTTTTGCAGAAAACTGCGTCCGCGTCTACCAAAAGATGCATGTGCATGCTAAAAACGCGTTTTGGCACAAATCCATGTGCGGGTGCTAAAAAGAGCAGCATCGGCATGCTTTTCACGTCGTTTGGTAGAAATCCACGCGCGCGTTCTGCCAAAAGCACCATTTGCATACATATCGTGTGGTTTTGCAGAAAACTGCGTCCGCGTCTACCAAAAGATGCATGCGCATGCTTAAAACGCGTTTTGGCACAAATCCATGTGCGGGTGCTAAAAAGAGCAGCATCGGCATGCTTTTCACGTCGTTTGGTAGAAATCCACAAGCGCGTTCTGCCAAAAGCACCATTTGCATGCATATCGTGTGGTTTTGCAGAAAACTGCGTCCGCGTCTACCAAAAGATGCATGCGCATGCTTAAAACGCGTTTTGGCACAAATCCATGTGCGGATGTTAAAAAGAGCAGCATCGGCATGCTTTTCACGTCGTTTGGTAGAAATCCACGCGCGCGTTCTGCCAAAAGCACCATTTGCATGCATACCGTGTGGTTTTGCAGAAAACTGCGTCCGCGTCTACCAAAAGATGCATGTGCATGCTAAAAACGCGTTTTGCACAAATCAATGTGCGGGTGATAAAAAGAGCAGCATCGGCATGCTTTTCAGGTCGTTTGGTAGAAATCCACGCGCGCGTTCTGCCAAAAGCACCATTTGCATGCATATCGTGTGGTTTTGCAGAAAACTGCGTCCGCGTCTACCAAAAGATGCATGCCCATGCTTAAAACGCGTTTTGGCACAAATCCATGTGCGGGTGCTAAAAAGAGCAGCATCGGCATGCTTTTCACGTCGTTTGGTAGAAATCCACGTGCGCGTTCTGCCAAAAGCACCATTTGCATGCATATCGTGTGGTTTTGAAGAAAACTGCGTCCGCGTCTACCAAAAGATGCATGCGCATGCTTAAAACGCGTTTTGGCACAAATCCATGTGCGGGTGCTAAAAAGAGCAGCATCGGCATGCTTTTCACGTCGTTTGGTAGAAATCCACGAGCGCGTTCTGCCAAAAGCACCATTTGCATGCATATCGTGTGGTTTTGCAGAAAACTGCGTCCGCGTCTACCAAAAGATGCATGTGCATGCTAAAGACGCGTTTTGGCACAAATCCATGTGCGGGTGCTAAAAAGAGCAGCATCGGCATGCTTTTCACGTCGTTTGGTAGAAATCCACGCGCGCGTTCTGCCAAAAGCACCATTTGCATGCATATCGTGTGGTTTTGCAGAAAACTGCGTCCGCGTCTACCAAAAGATGCATGCGCATGCTTAAAACGCGTTTTGGCACAAATCCATGTGCGGGTGCTAAAAAGAGCAGCATCGGCATGCTTTTCACGTCGTTTGGTAGAAATCCACACGCGCGTTCTGCCAAAAGCACCATTTGCATGCATATCGTGTGGTTTTGCAGAAAACTGCGTCCGCGTCTGCCAAAAGATGCATGCGCATGCTTAAAACGCGTTTTGGCACAAATCCATGTGCGGGTGCTAAAAAGAGCAGCATCGGCATGCTTTTCACGTCGTTTGGTAGAAATCCACGCGCGCGTTCTGCCAAAAGCACCATTTGCATGCATATCGTGTGGTTTTGCAGAAAACTGCGTCCGCGTCTACCAAAAGATGAATGTGCATGCTTAAAACGCGTTTTGGCACAAATCCATGTGCGAGTGCTAAAAAGAGCAGCATCGGCATGCTTTTCACGTCGTTTGGTAGAAACCCACGCGCGCGTTCTGCCAAAAGCACCATTTGCATGCATGTCGTGTGGTTTTGCAGAAAACTGCGTCCGCGTCTACCAAAAGATGCATGTGCATGCTTAAAACGCGTTTTGGCACAAATCCATGTGCGGGTGCTAAAAAGAGCAGCATCGGCATGCTTTTCACGTCGTTTGGTAGAAATCCACGCGCGCGTTCTGCCAAAAGCACCATTTGCATGCATATCGTGTGGTTTTGCAGAAAACTGCGTCCGCGTCTACCAAAAGATGCATGTGCATGCTTAAAACGCGTTTTGGCACAAATCCATGTGCGGGTGCTAAAAAGAGCAGCATCGGCATGCTTTCACGTCGTTTGGTAGAAATCCACGCGCGCGTTCTGCCAAAAGCACCATTTGCATGCATATCGTGTGGTTTTGTAGAAAACTGCGTCCGCGTCTACCAAAAGATGCATGTGCATGCTTAAAACGCGTTTTGGCACAAATCCATGTGCGGGTGCTAAAAAGAGCAGCATCGGCATGCTTTTCACGTCGTTTGGTAGAAATGCACGCGCGCGTTCTGCCAAAAGCACCATTTGCATGCATATCGTGTGGTTTTGCAGAAAACTGCGTCCGCGTCTACCAAAAGATGCATGTGCATGCTTAAAACGCCTTTTGGCAACAATCCATGTGCGGGTGCTAAAAAGAGCAGCATCGGCATTCTTTTCACGCCGTTTGGTAGAAATCCACGCGCGCGTTCTGCCAAAAGCACCATTTGCATGCATATCGTGTGGTTTTGCAGAAAACTGCGTCCGCGTCTACCAAAAGAAGCATGCGCATGCTTAAAACGCGTTGTGGCACAAATCCATGTGCGGGTGCTAAAAAGAGCAGCATCGGCATGCTTTTCACGTCGTTTGGTAGAAATCCACACCCGCGTTCTGCCAAAAGCACCATTTGCATGCATATCGTGTGGTCTTGCAGAAAACTGCGTCCGCGTCTACCAAAAGATGCATGCGCATGCTTAAAACGCGTTTTGGCACAAATCCATGTGCGGATGTTAAAAAGAGCAGCATCGGCATGCTTTTCACGTCCTTTGGTAGAAATCCACGCGCGCGTTCTGCCAAAAGCACCATTTGCATGCATATCGTGTGGTTTTGCAGAAAACTGCGTCCGCGTCTACCAAAAGATGCATGCGCATGTTAAAAACGCGTTTTGGCACAAATCCATGTGCGGGTGCTAAAAAGAGCAGCATCGGCATGCTTTTCACGTCGTTTGGTAGAAATCCACGCGCGCGTTCTGCCAAAAGCACCATTTGCATGCATATCGTGTGGTTTTGCAGAAAACTGCGTCCGCGTCTACCAAAAGAAGCATGCGCATGCTTAAAACGCGTTGTGGCACAAATCCATGTGCGGGTGCCAAAAAGAGCAGCATCGGCATGCTTTTCACGTCGTTTGGTAGAAATCCACACGCGCGTTCTGCCAAAAGCACCATTTGCATGCATATCGTGTGGTTTTGCAGAAAACTGCGTCCGCGTCTACCAAAAGATGCATGCGCATGCTTAAAACGCGTTTCGGCACAAATCCATGTGCGGATGTTAAGAAGAGCAGCATCGGCATGCTTTTCACGTCGTTTGGTAGAAATCCACGCGCGCGTTCTGCCAAAAGCACCATTTGCATGCATACCGTGTGGTTTTGCAGAAAACTGCGTCCGCGTCTACCAAAAGATGCATGTGCATGCTAAAAACGCGTTTTGGCACAAATCCATGTGCGGGTGATAAAAAGAGCAGCATCGGCATGCTTTTCAGGTCGTTTGTAGAAATCCACGCGCGCGTTCTGCCAAAAGCACCATTTGCATGCATATCGTGTGGTTTTGCAGAAAACTGCGTCCGCGTCTACCAAAAGATGCATGCGCATGCTTAAAACGCGTTTTGGCACAAATCCATGTGCGGGTGCTAAAAAGAGCAGAATCGGCATGCTTTTCACGTCGTTTGGTAGAAATCCACGCGCGCGTTCTGCCAAAAGCACCATTTGCATGCATATCGTGTGGTTTTGCAGAAAACTGCGTCCGCGTCTACCAAAAGATGCATGTGCATGCTAAAAACGCGTTTTGGCACAAATCCATGTGCGGGTGCTAAAAAGAGCAGCATCGGCATGCTTTTCACGTCGTTTGGTAGAAATCCACGCGCGCGTTCTGCCAAAAGCACCATTTGCATGCATATCGTGTGGTTTTGCAGAAAACTGCGTCCGCGTCTACCAAAAGATGCATGCGCATGCTTAAAACGCGTTTTGGCACAAATCCATGTGTGGGTGCTAAAAAGAGCAGCATCGGCATGCTTTTCACGTCGTTTGGTAGAAATCCACACGCGCGTTCTGCCAAAAGCACCATTTGCATGCATATCGTGTGGTTTTGCAGAAAACTGCGTCCGCGTCTACCAAAAGATGCATGTGCATGCTAAAAACGCGTTTTGGCACAAATCCATGTGCGGGTGCTAAAAAGAGCAGCATCGGCATGCTTTTCACGTCGTTTGGTAGAAATCCACGCGCGCGTTCTGCCAAAACCACCATTTGCATGCATATCGTGTGGTTTTGCAGAAAACTGCGTCCGCGTCTACCAAAAGATGCATGCGCATGCTTAAAACGCGTTTTGGCACAAATCCATGTGCGGGTGCTAAAAAGAGCAGCATCGGCATGCTTTTCACGTCGTTTGGTAGTAATCCACGCGCGCGTTCTGCCAAAAGCACCATTTGCATGCATATCGTGTGGTTTTGCAGAAAACTGCGTCCGCGTCTACCAAAAGATGCATGCGCATGCTTAAAACGCGTTTTGGCACAAATCCATGTGCGGGTGCTAAAAGAGCAGCATCGGCATGCTTTTACCGTCGTTTGGTAGAAATCCACGCGCGCGTTCTGCCAAAAGCACCATTTGCATGCATACCGTGTGGTTTTGCAGAAAACTGCGTCCGCGTCTACCAAAAGATGCATGTGCATGCTAAAAACGCGTTTTGGCAGAAATCCATGTGCGGGTGATAAAAAGAGCAGCATCGGCATGCTTTTCAGGTTGTTTGGTAGAAATCCACGCGCGCGTTCTGCCAAAAGCACCATTTGCATGCATACCGTGTGGTTTTGCAGAAAACTGCGTCCGCGTCTACCAAAAGATGCATGTGCATGCTAAAAACGCGTTTTGGCACAAATCCATGTGCGGGTGATAAAAAGACCAGCATCGTCATGCTTTTCAGGTCGTTTGGTAGAAATCCACGCGCGCGTTCTGCCAAAAGCACCATTTGCATGCATATCGTGTGGTTTTGCAGAAAACTGCGTCCGCGTCTACCAAAAGATGCATGCGCATGCTTAAAACGCGTTTTGGCACAAATCCATGTGCGGGTGCTAAAAAGAGCAGAATCGGCATGCTTTTCACGTCGTTTGGTAGAAATCCACGCGCGCGTTCTGCCAAAAGCACCATTTGCATGCATATCGTGTGGTTTTGCAGAAAACTGCGTCCGCGTCTACCAAAAGATGCATGTGCATGCTAAAAACGCGTTTTGGCACAAATCCATGTGCGGGTGCTAAAAAGAGCAGCATCGGCATGCTTTTCACGTCGTTTGGTAGAAATCCACGCGCGCGTTCTGCCAAAAGCACCATTTGCATGCATATCGTTTGGTTTTGCAGAAAACTGCGTCCGCGTCTACCAAAAGATGCATGCGCATGCTTAACACGCGTTTTGGCACAAATCCATGTGCGGGTGCTAAAAAGAGCAGCATCGGCATGCTTTTCACGTCGTTTGGTAGAAATCCACACGCGCGCTCTGCCCAAAGCACCATTTGCATGCATATCGTGTGGTTTTGCAGAAAACTGCGTCCGCGTCTGCCAAAAGATGCATGCGCATGCTTAAAACGCGTTTTGGCACAAATCCATGTGCGGGTGCTAAAACGAGCAGCATCGGCATGCTTTTCACGTCGTTTGGTAGAAATCCACGCGCGCGTTCTGCCAAAAGCACCATTTGCATGCATACCGTGTGGTTTTGCAGAAAACTGCGTCCGCGTCTACCAAAAGATGCATGTGCATGCTAAAAACGCGTTTTGGCACAAATCCATGTGCGGGTGATAAAAAGATCAGCATCGGCATGCTTTTCAGGTCGTTTGGTAGAAATCCACGCGCGCGTTCTGCCAAAAGCACCATTTGCATGCATATCGTGTGGTTTTGCAGAAAACTGCGTCCGCGTCTACCAAAAGATGCATGCCCATGCTTAAAACGCGTTATGGCACAAATCCATGTGCGGGTGCTAAAAAGAGCAGCATCGGCATGCTTTTCACGTCGTTTGGTAGAAATCCACGCGCGCGTTCTGCCAAAAGCACCATTTGCATGCATATCGTGTGGTTTTGCAGAAAACTGCGTCCGCGTCTACCAAAAGATGCATGCGCATGCTTAAAACACGTTTTGGCACAAATCCATGTGCGGGTGCTAAAAAGAGCAGCATCGGCATGCTTTTCACGTCGTTTGGTAGAAATCCACGCGCGCGTTCTGCCAAAAGCACCATTTGCATGCATATCGTGTGGTTTTGCAGAAAACTGCGTCCGCGTCTACCAAAAGAAGCATGCGCATGCTTAAAACGCGTTGTGGCACAAATCCATGTGCGGGTGCTAAAAAGAGCAGCATCGGCATGCTTTTCACGTCGTTTGGTAGAAATCCACGCGCGCGTTCTGCCAAAAGCACCATTTGCAAGCATATCGTGTGGTTTTGCAGAAAACTGCGTCCGCGTCTACCAAAAGATGCATGCGCATGCTTAAAACACGTTTTGGCACAAATCCATGTGCGGGTGCTAAAAAGAGCAGCATCGGCATGCTTTTCACGTCGTTTGGTAGAAATCCACGCGCGCGTTCTGCCAAAAGCACCATTTGCATGCATACCGTGTGGTTTTGCAGAAAACTGCGTCCGCGTCTACCAAAAGATGCATGTGCATGCTAAAAACGCGTTTTGGCACAAATCCATGTGCGGGTGATAAAAAGATCAGCATCGGCATGCTTTTCAGGTCGTTTGGTAGAAATCCACGCGCGCGTTCTGCCAAAAGCACCATTTGCATGCATATCGTGTGGTTTTGCAGAAAACTGCGTCCGCGTCTACCAAAAGATGCATGCCCATGCTTAAAACGCGTTATGGCACAAATCCATGTGCGGGTGCTAAAAAGAGCAGCATCGGCATGCTTTTCACGTCGTTTGGTAGAAATCCACGCGCGCGTTCTGCGAAAAGCACCATTTGCATGCATATCGTGTGGTTTTGCAGAAAACTGCGTCCGCGTCTACCAAAAGATGCATGCGCATGCTTAAAACACGTTTTGGCACAAATCCATGTGCGGGTGCTAAAAAGAGCAGCATCGGCATGCTTTTCACGTCGTTTGGTAGAAATCCACGCGCGCGTTCTGCCAAAAGCACCATTTGCATGCATATCGTGTGGTTTTGCAGAAAACTGCGTCCGCGTCTACCAAAAGATGCATGCGCATGCTAAAAACGCGTTTTGGCACAAATCCATGTGCGGGTGCTAAAAAGAGCAGCATCGGCATGCTTTTCACGTCGTTTGGTAGAAATCCACGCGCGCGTTCTGCCAAAAGCACCATTTGCATGCATATCGTGTGGTTTTGCAGAAAACTGCGTCCGCGTCTACCAAAAGAAGCATGCGCATGCTTAAAACGCGTTGTGGCACAAATCCATGTGCGGGTGCTAAAAAGAGCAGCATCGGCATGCTTTTCACGTCGTTTGGTAGAAATCCACACCCGCGTTCTGCCAAAAGCACCATTTGCATGCATATCGTGTGGTCTTGCAGAAAACTGCGTCCGCGTCTACCAAAAGATGCATGCGCATGCTTAAAACGCGTTTTGGCACAAATCCATGTGCGGATGTTAAAAAGAGCAGCATCGGCATGCTTTTCACGTCCTTTGGTAGAAATCCACGCGCGCGTTCTGCCAAAAGCACCATTTGCATGCATATCGTGTGGTTTTGCAGAAAACTGCGTCCGCGTCTACCAAAAGATGCATGCGCATGTTAAAAACGCGTTTTGGCACAAATCCATGTGCGGGTGCTAAAAAGAGCAGCATCGGCATGCTTTTCACGTCGTTTGGTAGAAATCCACGCGCGCGTTCTGCCAAAAGCACCATTTGCATGCTTATCGTGTGGTTTTGCAGAAAACTGCGTCCGCGTCTACCAAAAGAAGCATGCGCATGCTTAAAACGCGTTGTGGCACAAATCCATGTGCGGGTGCCAAAAAGAGCAGCATCGGCATGCTTTTCACGTCGTTTGGTAGAAATCCACACGCGCGTTCTGCCAAAAGAACCATTTGCATGCATATCGTGTGGTTTTGCAGAAAACTGCGTCCGCGTCTACCAAAAGATGCATGCGCATGCTTAAAACGCGTTTCGGCACAAATCCATGTGCGGATGTTAAGAAGAGCAGCATCGGCATGCTTTTCACGTCGTTTGGTAGAAATCCACGCGCGCGTTCTGCCAAAAGCACCATTTGCATGCATACCGTGTGGTTTTGCAGAAAACTGCGTCCGCGTCTACCAAAAGATGCATGTGCATGCTAAAAACGCGTTTTGGCACAAATCCATGTGCGGGTGATAAAAAGAGCAGCATCGGCATGCTTTTCAGGTCGTTTGGTAGAAATCCACGCGCGCGTTCTGCCAAAAGCACCATTTGCATGCATATCGTGTGGTTTTGCAGAAAACTGCGTCCGCGTCTACCAAAAGATGCATGCGCATGCTTAAAACGCGTTTTGGCACAAATCCATGTGCGGGTGCTAAAAAGAGCAGAATCGGCATGCTTTTCACGTCGTTTGGTAGAAATCCACGCGCGCGTTCTGCCAAAAGCACCATTTGCATGCATATCGTGTGGTTTTGCAGAAAACTGCGTCCGCGTCTACCAAAAGATGCATGTGCATGCTAAAAACGCGTTTTGGCACAAATCCATGTGCGGGTGCTAAAAAGAGCAGCATCGGCATGCTTTTCACGTCGTTTGGTAGAAATCCACGCGCGCGTTCTGCCAAAAGCACCATTTGCATGCATATCGTGTGGTTTTGCAGAAAACTGCGTCCGCGTCTACCAAAAGATGCATGCGCATGCTTAAAACGCGTTTTGGCACAAATCCATGTGTGGGTGCTAAAAAGAGCAGCATCGGCATGCTTTTCACGTCGTTTGGTAGAAATCCACACGCGCGTTCTGCCAAAAGCACCATTTGCATGCATATCGTGTGGTTTTGCAGAAAACTGCGTCCGCGTCTACCAAAAGATGCATGTGCATGCTAAAAACGCGTTTTGGCACAAATCCATGTGCCGGTGCTAAAAAGAGCAGCATCGGCATGCTTTTCACGTCGTTTGGTAGAAATCCACGCGCGCGTTCTGCCAAAACCACCATTTGCATGCATATCGTGTGGTTTTGCAGAAAACTGCGTCCGCGTCTACCAAAAGATGCATGCGCATGCTTAAAACGCGTTTTGGCACAAATCCATGTGCGGGTGCTAAAAAGAGCAGCATCGGCATGCTTTTCACGTCGTTTGGTAGTAATCCACGCGCGCGTTCTGCCAAAAGCACCATTTGCATGCATATCGTGTGGTTTTGCAGAAAACTGCGTCCGCGTCTACCAAAAGATGCATGCGCATGCTTAAAACGCGTTTTGGCACAAATCCATGTGCGGGTGCTAAAAAGAGCAGCATCGGCATGCTTTTACCGTCGTTTGGTAGAAATCCACGCGCGCGTTCTGCCAAAAGCACCATTTGCATGCATACCGTGTGGTTTTGCAGAAAACTGCGTCCGCGTCTACCAAAAGATGCATGTGCATGCTAAAAACGCGTTTTGGCAGAAATCCATGTGCGGGTGATAAAAAGAGCAGCATCGGCATGCTTTTCAGGTTGTTTGGTAGAAATCCACGCGCGCGTTCTGCCAAAAGCACCATTTGCATGCATACCGTGTGGTTTTGCAGAAAACTGCGTCCGCGTCTACCAAAAGATGCATGTGCATGCTAAAAACGCGTTTTGGCACAAATCCATGTGCGGGTGATAAAAAGACCAGCATCGTCATGCTTTTCAGGTCGTTTGGTAGAAATCCACGCGCGCGTTCTGCCAAAAGCACCATTTGCATGCATATCGTGTGGTTTTGCAGAAAACTGCGTCCGCGTCTACCAAAAGATGCATGCGCATGCTTAAAACGCGTTTTGGCACAAATCCATGTGCGGGTGCTAAAAAGAGCAGAATCGGCATGCTTTTCACGTCGTTTGGTAGAAATCCACGCGCGCGTTCTGCCAAAAGCACCATTTGCATGCATATCGTGTGGTTTTGCAGAAAACTGCGTCCGCGTCTACCAAAAGATGCATGTGCATGCTAAAAACGCGTTTTGGCACAAATCCATGTGCGGGTGCTAAAAAGAGCAGCATCGGCATGCTTTTCACGTCGTTTGGTAGAAATCCACGCGCGCGTTCTGCCAAAAGCACCATTTGCATGCATATCGTTTGGTTTTGCAGAAAACTGCGTCCGCGTCTACCAAAAGATGCATGCGCATGCTTAACACGCGTTTTGGCACAAATCCATGTGCGGGTGCTAAAAAGAGCAGCATCGGCATGCTTTTCACGTCGTTTGGTAGAAATCCACACGCGCGCTCTGCCCAAAGCACCATTTGCATGCATATCGTGTGGTTTTGCAGAAAACTGCGTCCGCGTCTGCCAAAAGATGCATGCGCATGCTTAAAACGCGTTTTGGCACAAATCCATGTGCGGGTGCTAAAAAGAGCAGCATCGGCATGCTTTTCACGTCGTTTGGTAGAAATCCACGCGCGCGTTCTGCCAAAAGCACCATTTGCATGCATACCGTGTGGTTTTGCAGAAAACTGCGTCCGCGTCTACCAAAAGATGCATGTGCATGCTAAAAACGCGTTTTGGCACAAATCCATGTGCGGGTGATAAAAAGATCAGCATCGGCATGCTTTTCAGGTCGTTTGGTAGAAATCCACGCGCGCGTTCTGCCAAAAGCACCATTTGCATGCATATCGTGTGGTTTTGCAGAAAACTGCGTCCGCGTCTACCAAAAGATGCATGCCCATGCTTAAAACGCGTTATGGCACAAATCCATGTGCGGGTGCTAAAAAGAGCAGCATCGGCATGCTTTTCACGTCGTTTGGTAGAAATCCACGCGCGCGTTCTGCCAAAAGCACCATTTGCATGCATATCGTGTGGTTTTGCAGAAAACTGCGTCCGCGTCTACCAAAAGATGCATGCGCATGCTTAAAACACGTTTTGGCACAAATCCATGTGCGGGTGCTAAAAAGAGCAGCATCGGCATGCTTTTCACGTCGTTTGGTAGAAATCCACGCGCGCGTTCTGCCAAAAGCACCATTTGCATGCATATCGTGTGGTTTTGCAGAAAACTGCGTCCGCGTCTACCAAAAGATGCATGCGCATGCTAAAAACGCGTTTTGGCACAAATCCATGTGCGGGTGCTAAAAAGAGCAGCATCGGCATGCTTTTCACGTCGTTTGGTAGAAATCCACGCGCGCGTTCTGCCAAAAGCACCATTTGCATGCATATCGTGTGGTTTTGCAGAAAACTGCGTCCGCGTCTACCAAAAGAAGCATGCGCATGCTTAAAACGCGTTGTGGCACAAATCCATGTGCGGGTGCTAAAAAGAGCAGCATCGGCATGCTTTTCACGTCGTTTGGTAGAAATCCACGCGCGCGTTCTGCCAAAAGCACCATTTGCATGCATATCGTGTGGTTTTGCAGAAAACTGCGTCCGCGTCTACCAAAAGATGCATGCGCATGCTTAAAACACGTTTTGGCACAAATCCATGTGCGGGTGCTAAAAAGAGCAGCATCGGCATGCTTTTCACGTCGTTTGGTAGAAATCCACGCGCGCGTTCTGCCAAAAGCACCATTTGCATGCATATCGTGTGGTTTTGCAGAAAACTGCGTCCGCGTCTACCAAAAGATGCATGCGCATGCTAAAAACGCGTTTTGGCACAAATCCATGTGCGGGTGCTAAAAAGAGCAGCATCGGCATGCTTTTCACGTCGTTTGGTAGAAATCCACGCGCGCGTTCTGCCAAAAGCACCATTTGCATGCATATCGTGTGGTTTTGCAGAAAACTGCGTCCGCGTCTACCAAAAGAAGCATGCGCATGCTTAAAACGCGTTGTGGCACAAATCCATGTGCGGGTGCTAAAAAGAGCAGCATCGGCATGCTTTTCACGTCGTTTGGTAGAAATCCACACGCGCGTTCTGCCAAAAGCACCATTTGCATGCATATCGTGTGGTCTTGCAGAAAACTGCGTCCGCGTCTACCAAAAGATGCATGCGCATGCTTAAAACGCGTTTTGGCACAAATCCATGTGCGGATGTTAAAAAGAGCAGCATCGGCATGCTTTTCACGTCGTTTGGTAGAAATCCACGCGCGCGTTCTGCCAAAAGCACCATTTGCATGCATATCGTGTGGTTTTGCAGAAAACTGCGTCCGCGTCTACCAAAAGATGCATGCGCATGTTAAAAACGCGTTTTGGCACAAATCCATGTGCGGGTGCTAAAAAGAGCAGCATCGGCATGCTTTTCACGTCGTTTGGTAGAAATCCACGCGCGCGTTCTGCCAAAAGCACCATTTGCATGCATATCGTGTGGTTTTGCAGAAAACTGCGTCCGCGTCTACCAAAAGAAGCATGCGCATGCTTAAAACGCGTTGTGGCACAAATCCATGTGCGGGTGCCAAAAAGAGCAGCATCGGCATGCTTTTCACGTCGTTTGGTAGAAATCCACACGCGCGTTCTGCCAAAAGCACCATTTGCATGCATATCGTGTGGTTTTGCAGAAAACTGCGTCCGCGTCTACCAAAAGATGCATGCGCATGCTTAAAACGCGTTTCGGCACAAATCCATGTGCGGATGTTAAGAAGAGCAGCATCGGCATGCTTTTCACGTCGTTTGGTAGAAATCCACGCGCGCGTTCTGCCAAAAGCACCATTTGCATGCATACCGTGTGGTTTTGCAGAAAACTGCGTCCGCGTCTACCAAAAGATGCATGTGCATGCTAAAAACGCGTTTTGGCACAAATCCATGTGCGGGTGATAAAAAGAGCAGCATCGGCATGCTTTTCAGGTCGTTTGGTAGAAATCCACGCGCGCGTTCTGCCAAAAGCACCATTTGCATGCATATCGTGTGGTTTTGCAGAAAACTGCGTCCGCGTCTACCAAAAGATGCATGCGCATGCTTAAAACGCGTTTTGGCACAAATCCATGTGCGGGTGCTAAAAAGAGCAGAATCGGCATGCTTTTCACGTCGTTTGGTAGAAATCCACGCGCGCGTTCTGCCAAAAGCACTATTTGCATGCATATCGTGTGGTTTTGCAGAAAACTGCGTCCGCGTCTACCAAAAGATGCATGTGCATGCTAAAAACGCGTTTTGGCACAAATCCATGTGCGGGTGCTAAAAAGAGCAGCATCGGCATGCTTTTCACGTCGCTTGGTAGAAATCCACGCGCGCGTTCTGCCAAAAGCACCATTTGCATGCATATCGTGTGGTTTTGCAGAAAACTGCGTCCGCGTCTACCAAAAGATGCATGCGCATGCTTAAAACGCGTTTTGGCACAAATCCATGTGTGGGTGCTAAAAAGAGCAGCATCGGCATGCTTTTCACGTCGTTTGGTAGAAATCCACACGCGCGTTCTGCCAAAAGCACCATTTGCATGCATATCGTGTGGTTTTGCAGAAAACTGCGTCCGCGTCTACCAAAAGATGCATGTGCATGCTAAAAACGCGTTTTGGCACAAATCCATGTGCGGGTGCTAAAAAGAGCAGCATCGGCATGCTTTTCACGTCGTTTGGTAGAAATCCACGCGCGCGTTCTGCCAAAACCACCATTTGCATGCATATCGTGTGGTTTTGCAGAAAACTGCGTCCGCGTCTACCAAAAGATGCATGCGCATGCTTAAAACGCGTTTTGGCACAAATCCATGTGCGGGTGCTAAAAAGAGCAGCATCGGCATGCTTTTCACGTCGTTTGGTAGTAATCCACGCGCGCGTTCTGCCAAAAGCACCATTTGCATGCATATCGTGTGGTTTTGCAGAAAACTGCGTCCGCGTCTACCAAAAGATGCATGCGCATGCTTAAAACGCGTTTTGGCACAAATCCATGTGCGGGTGCTAAAAAGAGCAGCATCGGCATGCTTTTAACGTCGTTTGGTAGAAATCCACGCGCGCGTTCTGCCAAAAGCACCATTTGCATGCATACCGTGTGGTTTTGCAGAAAACTGCGTCCGCGTCTACCAAAAGATGCATGTGCATGCTAAAAACGCGTTTTGGCAGAAATCCATGTGCGGGTGATAAAAAGAGCAGCATCGGCATGCTTTTCAGGTTGTTTGGTAGAAATCCACGCGCGCGTTCTGCCAAAAGCACCATTTGCATGCATACCGTGTGGTTTTGCAGAAAACTGCGTCCGCGTCTACCAAAAGATGCATGTGCATGCTAAAAACGCGTTTTGGCACAAATCCATGTGCGGGTGATAAAAAGACCAGCATCGTCATGCTTTTCAGGTCGTTTGGTAGAAATCCACGCGCGCGTTCTGCCAAAAGCACCATTTGCATGCATATCGTGTGGTCTTGCAGAAAACTGCGTCCGCGTCTACCAAAAGATGCATGCGCATGCTTAAAACGCGTTTTGGCACAAATCCATGTGCGGGTGCTAAAAAGAGCAGAATCGGCATGCTTTTCACGTCGTTTGGTAGAAATCCACGCGCGCGTTCTGCCAAAAGCACCATTTGCATGCATATCGTGTGGTTTTGCAGAAAACTGCGTCCGCGTCTACCAAAAGATGCATGTGCATGCTAAAAACGCGTTTTGGCACAAATCCATGTGCGGGTGCTAAAAAGAGCAGCATCGGCATGCTTTTCACGTCGTTTGGTAGAAATCCACGCGCGCGTTCTGCCAAAAGCACCATTTGCATGCATATCGTTTGGTTTTGCAGAAAACTGCGTCCGCGTCTACCAAAAGATGCATGCGCATGCTTAACACGCGTTTTGGCACAAATCCATGTGTGGGTGCTAAAAAGAGCAGCATCGGCATGCTTTTCACGTCGTTTGGTAGAAATCCACACGCGCGCTCTGCCCAAAGCACCATTTGCATGCATATCGTGTGGTTTTGCGGAAAACTGCGTCCGCGTCTACCAAAAGATGCATGTGCATGCTAAAAACGCGTTTTGGCACAAATCCATGTGCGGGTGCTAAAAAGAGCAGCATCGGCATGCTTTTCACGTCGTTTGGTAGAAATCCACGCGCGCGTTCTGCCAAAACCACCATTTGCATGCATATCGTGTGGTTTTGCAGAAAACTGCGTCCGCGTCTACCAAAAGATGCATGCGCATGCTTAAAACGCGTTTTGGCACAAATCCATGTGCGGGTGCTAAAAAGAGCAGCATCGGCATGCTTTTCACGTCGTTTGGTAGTAATCCACGCGCGCGTTCTGCCAAAAGCACCATTTGCATGCATATCGTGTGGTTTTGCAGAAAACTGCGTCCGCGTCTACCAAAAGATGCATGCGCATGCTTAAGACGCGTTTTGGCACAAATCCATGTGCGGGTGCTAAAAAGAGCAGCATCGGCATGCTTTTCACGTCGTTTGGTAGAAATCCACGCGCGCGTTCTGCCAAAAGCACCATTTGCATGCATACCGTGTGGTTTTGCAGAAAACTGCGTCCGCGTCTACCAAAAGATGCATGTGCATGCTAAAAACGCGTTTTGGCACAAATCCATGTGCGGGTGATAAAAAGAGCAGCATCGGCATGCTTTTCAGGTCGTTTGGTAGAAATCCACGCGCGCGTTCTGCCAAAAGCACCATTTGCATGCATATCGTGTGGTTTTGCAGAAAACTGCGTCCGCGTCTACCAAAAGATGCATGCCCCTGCTTAAAACGCGTTTTGGCACAAATCCATGTGCGGGTGCTAAAAAGAGCAGCATCGGCATGCTTTTCACGTCGTTTGGTAGAAATCCACGCGCGCGTTCTGCCAAAAGCACCATTTGCATGCATATCGTGTGGTTTTGCAGAAAACTGCGTCCGCGTCTACCAAAAGATGCATGCGCATGCTTAAAACGCGTTTTGGCACAAATCCATGTGCGGGTGCTAAAAAGAGCAGAATCGGCATGCTTTTCACGTCGTTTGGTAGAAATGCACGCGCGCGTTCTGCCAAAAGCACCATTTGCATGCATATCGTGTGGTTTTGCAGAAAACTGCGTCCGCGTCTACCAAAAGATGCATGCGCATGCTTAAAACGCGTTTTGGCACAAATCCATGTGCGGGTGCTAAAAAGAGCAGCATCGGCATGCTTTTCACGTCGTTTGGTAGAAATCCACGCGCGCGTTCTGCCAAAAGCACCATTTGCATGCATATCGTGTGGTTTTGCAGAAAACTGCGTCCGCGTCTACCAAAAGATGCATGCGCATGCTTAAAACGCGTTTTGGCACAAATCCATGTGCGGGTGCTAAAAAGAGCAGCATCGGAATGCTTTTCACGTGGTTTGGTAGAAATGCACACGCGCGTTCTGCCAAAAGCACCATTTGCATGCATATCGTGTGGTTTTGCAGAAAACTGCGTCCGCGTCTACCAAAAGATGCATGCGCATGCTAAAAACGCGTTTTGGCACAAATCCATGTGCGGATGTTAAAAAGAGCAGCATCGGCATGCTTTTCACGTCGTTTGGTAGAAATCCACGAGCGCGTTCTGCCAAAAGCACCATTTGCATGCATACCGTGTGGTTTTGCAGAAAACTGCGTCCGCGTCTACCAAAAGATGCATGTGCATGCTAAAAACGCGTTTTGGCACAAATCCATGTGCGGGTGATAAAAAGAGCCGCATCGGCATGCTTTTCAGGTCGTTTGGTAGAAATCCACGCGCGCGTTCTGCCAAAAGCACCATTTGCATGCATATCGTGTGGTTTTGCAGAAAACTGCGTCCGCGTCTACCAAAAGATGCATGCGCATGCTTAAAACGCGTTTTGGCACAAATCCATGTGCGGGTGCTAAAAAGAGCAGAATCGGCATGCTTTTCACGTCGTTTGGTAGAAATCCACGCGCGCGTTCTGCCAAAAGCACCATTTGCATGCATATCGTGTGGTTTTGCAGAAAACTGCGTCCGCGTCTACCAAAAGATGCATGTGCATGCTAAAAACGCGTTTTGGCACAAATCCATGTGCGGGTGCTAAAAAGAGCAGCATCGGCATGCTTTTCACGTCGTTTGGTAGAAATCCACGCGCGCGTTCTGCCAAAAGCACCATTTGCATGCATATCGTGTGGTTTTGCAGAAAACTGCGTCCGCGTCTACCAAAAGATGCATGCGCATGCTTAAAACGCGTTTTGGCACAAATCCATGTGCGGGTGCTAAAAAGAGCAGCATCGGCATGCTTTTCACGTCGTTTGGTAGAAATCCACGCGCGCGTTCTGCCAAAAGCACCATTTGCAGGCATATCGTGTGGTTTTGCAGAAAACTGCGTCCGCGTCTACCAAAAGATGCATGTGCATGCTAAAAACGCGTTCTGGCACAAATCCATGTGCGGGTGCTAAAAAGAGCAGCATCGGCATGCTTTTCACGTCGTTTGGTAGAAATCCACGCGCGCGTTCTGCCAAAAGCACCATTTGCATGCATATCGTGTGGTTTTGCAGAAAACTGCGTCCGCGTCTACCAAAAGATGCATGCTCATGCTTAAAACGCGTTTTGGCACAAGTCCATGTGCGGGTGCTAAAAAGAGCAGCATCGGCATGCTTTTCACGTCGTTTGGTAGAAATCCACGCGCGCGTTCTGCCAAAAGCACCATTTGCATGCATATCGTGTGGTTTTGCAGAAAACTGCGTCCGCGTCTACCAAAAGATACATGCGCATGCTTAAAACGCGTTTTGGCACAAATCCATGTGCGGGTGATAAAAAGAGCAGCATCGGCATGCTTTTCACGTCGTTTGGTAGAAATCCACGCGCGCGTTCTGCCAAAAGCACCATTTGCATGCATATCGTATGGTTTTGCAGAAAACTGCGTCCGCGTCTACCAAAAGATGCATGCGCATGCTTAAAACGCGTTTTGGCACAAATCCATGTGCGGGTGCTAAAAAGAGCAGCATCGGCATGCTTTTCACGTCGTTTGGTAGAAATCCACACGCGCGTTCTGCCAAAAGCACCATTTGCATGCATATCGTGTGGTTTTGCAGAAAACTGCGTCCGCGTCTACCAAAAGATGCATGCGCATGCTTAAAACGCGCTTTGGCACAAATCCATGTGCGGATGTTAAAAAGAGCAGCATCGGCATGCTTTTCACGTCGTTTGGTAGAAATCCACGCGCGCGTTCTGCCAAAAGCACCATTTGCATGCATATCGTGTGGTTTTGCAGAAAACTGCGTCCGCGTCTACCAAAAGATGCATGCGCATGCTTAAAAAGCGTTTTGGCACAAATCCATGTGCGGGTGCTAAAAAGAGCAGCATCGGCATGCTTTTCACGTCGTTTGGTAGAAATCCACGCGCGCGTTCTGCCAAAAGCACCATTTGTATGCCTATCGTGTGGTTTTGCAGAAAACTGCGTCCGCGTCTAACAAAAGATGCATGCGCATGCTTAAAACGCGTTTTGGCACAAATCCATGTGCGGATGTTAAAAAGAGCAGCATCGGCATGCTTTTCACGTCGTTTGGTAGAAATCCACGCGCGCGTTCTGCCAAAAGCACCATTTGCATGCATATCGTGTGGTTTTGCAGAAAGCTGCGTCCGCGTCTACCAAAAGATGCATGCGCATGCTTAAAACGCGTTTTGGCACAAATCCATGTGCGGGTGCTAAAAAGTGCAGCATCGGCATGCTTTTCACGTCGTTTAGTAGAAATCCACGTGCGCGTTCTGCCAAAAGCACCATTTGCATGCATATCGTGTGGTTTTGCAGAAAACTGCGTCCCCGTCTACCAAAAGATGCATGCGCATGCTTAAAACGCGTTTTGGCACAAATCCATGTGCGGGTGCTAAAAAGAGCAGCATCGGCATGCTTTTCACGTCGTTTGGTAGAAATCCACGCGCGCGTTCTGCCAAAAGCACCATTTGCATGCATACCGTGTGGTTTTGCAGAAAACTGCGTCCGCGTCTACCAAAAGATGCATGTGCATGCTAAAAACGCGTTTTGGCACAAATTCATGTGCGGGTGATAAAAAGAGCAACATCGGCATGCTTTTCAGGTCGTTTGGTAGAAATCCACGCGCGCGTTCTGCCAAAAGCACCATTTGCATGCATATCGTGTGGTTTTGCAGAAAACTGCGTCCGCGTCTACCAAAAGATGCATGTGCATGCTAAAAACGTGTTTTGGCACAAATCCATGTGCGGGTGCTAAAAAGAGCAGCATCGGCATGCTTTTCAAGTCGTTTGGTAGAAATCCACGCGCGCGTTCTGCCAAAAGCACCATTTGCATGCATATCGTGTGGTTTTGCAGAAAACTGCGTCCGCGTCTACCAAAAGAAGCATGCGCATGCTTAAAACGCGTTGTGGCACAAATCCATGTGCGGGTGCTAAAAAGAGCAGCATCGGCATGCTTTTCACGTCGTTTGGTAGAAATCCACACGCGCGTTCTGCCAAAAGCACCATTTGCATGCATATCGTGTGGTTTCGCAGAAAACTGCGTCCGCGTCTACCAAAAGATGCATGTGCATGCTAAAAACGCTTTTTGGCACAAATCCATGTGCGGGTAATAAAAAGAGCAGCATCGGCATGCTTTTCACGTCGTTTGGTAGAAATCCACACGCGCGTTCTGCCAACAGCACCATTTCCATGCATATCGTGTGATTTTGCAGAAAACTGCGTCCGCGTCTACCAAAAGATGCATGCGCATGCTTAAAACGCGTTTTGGCACAAATCCATGTGCGGGTGCTAAAAAGAGCAGCATCGGCATGCTTTTCACGTCGTTTGGTAGAAATCCACACGCGCGTTCTGCCAAAAGCACCATTTGCATGCATATCGTGTGGTTTTGCAGAAAACTGCGACCGCGTCTACCAAAAGATGCATGCGCATGCTTAAAACGCGCTTTGGCACAAATCCATGTGCGGATGTTAAAAAGAGCAGCATCGGCATGCTTTTCACGTCGTTTGGTAGAAATCCACGCGCGCGTTCTGCCAAAAGCACCATTTGCATGCATATCGTGTGGTTTTGCAGAAAACTGCGTCCGCGTCTACCAAAAGATGCATGCGCATGCTTAAAACGCGTTTTGGCACAAATCCATGTGCGGGTGCTAAAAAGAGCAGCATCGGCATGCTTTTCACGTCGTTTGGTAGAAATCCACGCGCGCGTTCTGCCAAAAGCACCATTTGTATGCCTATCGTGTGGTTTTGCAGAAAACTGCGTCCGCGTCTACCAAAAGATGCATGCGCATGCTTAAAACGCGTTTTGGCACAAATCCATGTGCGGATGTTAAAAAGAGCAGCATCGGCATGCTTTTCACGTCGTTTGGTAGAAATCCACGCGCGCGTTCTGCCAAAAGCACCATTTGCATGCATATCGTGTGGTTTTGCAGAAAGCTGCGTCCGCGTCTACCAAAAGATGCATGCGCATGCTTAAAACGCGTTTTGGAACAAATCCATGTTCGGGTGCTAAAAAGTGCAGCATCGGCATGCTTTTCACGTCGTTTAGTAGAAATCCACGTGCGCGTTCTGCCAAAAGCACCATTTGCATGCATATCGTGTGGTTTTGCTGAAAACTGCGTCCCCGTCTACCAAAAGATGCATGCGCATGCTTAAAACGCGTTTTGGCACAAATCCATGTGCGGGTGCTAAAAAGAGCAGCATCGGCATGCTTTTCACGTCGTTTGGTAGAAATCCACGCGCGCGTTCTGCCAAAAGCACCACTTGCATGCATACCGTGTGGTTTTGCAGAAAACTGCGTCCGCGTCTACCAAAAGATGCATGTGCATGCTAAAAACGCGTTTTGGCACAAATTCATGTGCGGGTGATAAAAAGAGCAGCATCGGCATGCTTTTCAGGTCGTTTGGTAGAAATCCACGCGCGCGTTCTGCCAAAAGCACCATTTGCATGCATATCGTGTGGTTTTGCAGAAAACTGCGTCCGCGTCTACCAAAAGATGCATGCGCATGCTTAAAACGCGTTTTGGCACAAATCCATGTGCGGGTGCTAAAAAGAGCAGCATCGGCATGCTTTTCACGTCGTTTGGTAGAAATCCACGCGCGCGTTCTGCCAAAAGCACCATTTGCATGCATATCGTGTGGTTTTGCAGAAAGCTGCGTCCGCGTCTACCAAAAGATGCATGCGCATGCTTAAAACGCGTTTTGGAACAAATCCATGTTCGGGTGCTAAAAAGTGCAGCATCGGCATGCTTTTCACGTCGTTTAGTAGAAATCCACGTGCGCGTTCTGCCAAAAGCACCATTTGCATGCATATCGTGTGGTTTTGCAGAAAACTGCGTCCCCGTCTACCAAAAGATGCATGCGCATGCTTAAAACGCGTTTTGGCACAAATCCATGTGCGGGTGCTAAAAAGAGCAGCATCGGCATGCTTTTCACGTCGTTTGGTAGAAATCCACGCGCGCGTTCTGCCAAAAGCACCACTTGCATGCATACCGTGTGGTTTTGCAGAAAACTGCGTCCGCGTCTACCAAAAGATGCATGTGCATGCTAAAAACGCGTTTTGGCACAAATTCATGTGCGGGTGATAAAAAGAGCAGCATCGGCATGCTTTTCAGGTCGTTTGGTAGAAATCCACGCGCGCGTTCTGCCAAAAGCACCATTTGCATGCATATCGTGTGGTTTTGCAGAAAACTGCGTCCGCGTCTACCAAAAGATGCATGCGCATGCTTAAAACGCGTTTTGGCACAAACCCATGTGCGGGTGCTAAAAAGAGCAGAATCGGCATGCTTTTCACGTCGTTTGGTAGAAATCCACGCGCGCGTTCTGCCAAAAGCACCATTTGCATGCATATCGTGTGGTTTTGCAGAAAACTGCGTCCGCGTCTACCAAAAGATGCATGTGCATGCTAAAAACGCGTTTTGGCACAAATCCATGTGCGGGTAATAAAAAGAGCAGCATCGGCATGCTTTTCACGTCGTTTGGTAGAAATCCACGCGCGCGTTCTGCCAACAGCACCATTTCCATGCATATCGTGTGGTTTTGCAGAAAACTGCGTCCGCGTCTACCAAAAGATGCATGCGCATGCTTAAAACGCGTTTTGGCACAAATCCATGTGCGGGTGCTAAAAAGAGCAGAATCGGCATGCTTTTCACGTCGTTTGGTAGAAATCCACGCGCGCGTTCTGCCAAAAGCACCATTTGCATGCATATCGTGTGGTTTTGCAGAAAACTGCGTCCGCGTCTACCAAAAGATGCATGTGCATGCTAAAAACGCGTTTTGGCACAAATCCATGTGCGGGTGCTAAAAAGAGCAGCATCGGCATGCTTTTCACGTCGTTTGGCAGAAATCCACGCGCGCGTTCTGCCAAAAGCACCATTTGCATGCATATCGTGTGGTTTTGCAGAAAACTGCGTCCCCGTCTACCAAAAGATGCATGCGCATGCTTAAAACGCGTTTTAGCACAAATTCATGTGCGGGTGCTAAAAAGAGCAGCATCGGCATGCTTTTCACGTCGTTTGGTAGAAATCCACGCGCGCGTTCTGCCAAAAGCACCATTTGCATGCATATCGTGTGGTTTTGCAGAAAACTGCGCCCGCGTCTACCAAAAGATGCATGCGCATGCTTAAAACGCGTTTTGGCACAAACCCATGTGCGGGTGCTAAAAAGAGCAGAATCGGCATGCTTTTCACGTCGTTTGGTAGAAATCCACGCGCGCGTTCTGCCAAAAGCACCATTTGCATACATATCGTGTGGTTTTGCAGAAAACTGCGTCCGCGTCTACCAAAAGATGCATGTGCATGCTAAAAAGGCGTTTTGGCACAAATCCATGTGCGGGTAATAAAAAGAGCAGCATCGGCATGCTTTTCACGTCGTTTGGTAGAAATCCACGCGCGCGTTCTGCCAACAGCACCATTTCCATGCATATCGTGTGGTTTTGCAGAAAACTGCGTCCGCGTCTACCAAAAGATGCATGCGCACGCTTAAAACGCGTTTTGGCACAAATCCATGTGCGGGTGCTAAAAAGAGCAGCATCGGCATGCTTTTCACGTCGTTTGGCAGAAATCCACGCGCGCGTTCTGCCAAAAGCACCATTTGCATGCATATCGTGTGGTTTTGCAGAAAACTGCGTCCCCGTCTACCAAAAGATGCATGCGCATGCTTAAAACGCGTTTTGGCACAAATTCATGTGCGGGTGCTAAAAAGAGCAGCATCGGCATGCTTTTCACGTCGTTTGGTAGAAATCCACGCGCGCGTTCTGCCAAAAGCACCATTTGCATGCATATCGTGTGGTTTTGCAGAAAACTGCGTCCGCGTCTATCAAAAGATGCATGCGCATGCTTAAAACGCGTTTTGGCACAAATCCATGTGCGGGTGATAAAAAGAGCAGCATCGGCATGCTTTTCACGTCGTTTGGTAGAAATCCACGCGCGCGTTCTGCCAAAAGCACCATTTGCATGCATATCGTGTGGTTTTGCAGAAAACTGCGTCCGCGTCTACCAAAAGATGCATGTGGCATGCTTAAAACGCGTTTTGGCACAAATCCATGTGCGGGTGCTAAAAAGAGCAGCATCGGCATGCTTTTCACGTCGTTTGGTAGAAATCCACGCGCGCGTTCTGCCAAAAGCACCATTTGCATGCATATCGTGTGGTTTTGCAGAAAACTGCGTCCGCGTCTACCAAAAGATGCATGTGCATGCTAAAAACGCGTTTTGGCACAAATCCATGT
The DNA here is from genome assembly GCF_050947875.1 of Dermacentor variabilis. NCBI lineage: Eukaryota > Metazoa > Arthropoda > Arachnida > Ixodida > Ixodidae > Dermacentor > Dermacentor variabilis. Next base: position 26,662 of record NW_027460307.1, read on the forward strand.
GCGGGTGCTAAAAAGAGCAGCATCGGCATGCTTTTCACGTCGTTTGGTAGAAATCCACGCGCGCGTTCTGCAAAAGCACCATTTGCATGCATATCGTGGGGTTTTGCAGAAAACTGCGTCCGCGTCTACCAAAAGAAGCATGCGCATGCTTAAAACGCGTTGTGGCACAAATCCATGTGCGGGTGCTAAAAAGAGCAGCATCGGCATGCTTTTCACGTCGTTTGGCAGAAATCCACACGCGCGTTCTGCCAAAAGCACCATTTGCATGCATATCGTGTGGTTTTGCAGAAAACTGCGTCCGCGTCTACCAAAAGATGCATGTGCATGCTAAAAACGCGTTTTGGCACAAATCCATGTGCGGGTGCTAAAAAAGAGCAGAATCGGCATGCTTTTCACGTCGTTTGGTAGAAATCCAAGCGCGCGTTCTGCCAAAAGCACCATTTGCATGCATATCGTGTGGTTTTGCAGAAAACTGCGTCCGCGTCTACCAAAAGATGCATGTGCATGCTAAAAACGCGTTTTGGCACAAATCCATGTGCGGGTGCTAAAAAAGAGCCGCATCGGCATGCTTTTCACGTCGTTTGGTAGAAATCCAAGCGCGCGTTCTGCCAAAAGCACCATTTGCATGCATATCGTGTGGTTTTGCAGAAAACTGCGTCCCCGTCTACCAAAAGATGCATGCGCATGCTTGAAACGCGTTTTGGCACAAATCCATGTGCGGGTGCTAAAAAGAGCAGCATCGGCATGCTTTTAACGTCGTTTGGTAGAAATCCACGCGCGCGTTCTGCCAAAAGCACCATTTGCATGCATATCGTGTGGTTTTGCAGAAAACTGCGTCCGCGTCTACCAAAAGATGCATGCGCATGCTTAAAACGCGTTTTGGCACAAATCCATGTGCGGGTGCTAAAAAGAGCAGCATCGGCATGCTTTTCACGTCGTTTGGTAGAAATCCACGCGCGCGTTCTGCCAAAAGCACCATTTGTATGCCTATCGTGTGGTTTTGCAGAAAACTGCGTCCGCGTCTACCAAAAGATGCATGCGCATGCTTAAAACGCGTTTTGGCACAAATCCATGTGCGGATGTTAAAAAGAGCAGCATCGGCATGCTTTTCACGTCGTTTGGTAGAAATCCACGCGCGCGTTCTGCCAAAAGCACCATTTGCATGCATATCGTGTGGTTTTGCAGAAAGCTGCGTCCGCGTCTACCAAAGATGCATGCGCATGCTTAAAACGCGTTTTGGAACAAATCCGTGTTCGGGTGCTAAAAAGTGCAGCATCGCATGCTTTTCACGTCGTTTAGTAGAAATCCACGTGCGCGTTCTGCCAAAAGCACCATTTGCATGCATATCGTGTGTTTTGCAGAAAACTGCGTCCCCGTCTACCAAAAGATGCATGCGCATGCTTAAAACGCGTTTTGGCACAAATCCATGTGCGGGTGCTAAAAAGAGCAGCATCGGCATGCTTTTCACGTCGTTTGGTAGAAATCCACGCGCGCGTTCTGCCAAAAGCACCACTTGCATGCATACCGTGTGGTTTTGCAGAAAACTGCGTCCGCGTCTACCAAAAGATGCATGTGCATGCTAAAAACGCGTTTTGGCACAAATTCATGTGCGGGTGATAAAAAGAGCAGCATCGGCATGCTTTTCAGGTCGTTTGGTAGAAATCCACGCGCGCGTTCTGCCAAAAGCACCATTTGCATGCATATCGTGTGGTTTTGCAGAAAACTGCGCCCGCGTCTACCAAAAGATGCATGCGCATGCTTAAAACGCGTTTTGGCACAAATCCATGTGCGGGTGCTAAAAAGAGCAGCATCGGCATGCTTTTCACGTCGTTTGGTAGAAATCCACGCGCGCGTTCTGCCAAAAGCACCATTTGCATGCATATCGTGTGGTTTTGCAGAAAGCTGCGTCCGCGTCTACCAAAAGATGCATGCGCATGCTTAAAACGCGTTTTGGAACAAATCCATGTTCGGGTGCTAAAAAGTGCAGCATCGGCATGCTTTTCACGTCGTTTAGTAGAAATCCACGTGCGCGTTCTGCCAAAAGCACCATTTGCATGCATATCGTGTGGTTTTGCAGAAAACTGCGTCCCCGTCTACCAAAAGATGCATGCGCATGCTTAAAACGCGTTTTGGCACAAATCCATGTGCGGGTGCTAAAAAGAGCAGCATCGGCATGCTTTTCACGTCGTTTGGTAGAAATCCACGCGCGCGTTCTGCCAAAAGCACCACTTGCATGCATACCGTGTGGTTTTGCAGAAAACTGCGTCCGCGTCTACCAAAAGATGCATGTGCATGCTAAAAACGCGTTTTGGCACAAATTCATGTGCGGGTGATAAAAAGAGCAGCATCGGCATGCTTTTCAGGTCGTTTGGTAGAAATCCACGCGCGCGTTCTGCCAAAAGCACCATTTGCATGCATATCGTGTGGTTTTGCAGAAAACTGCGTCCGCGTCTACCAAAAGATGCATGCGCATGCTTAAAACGCGTTTTGGCACAAATCCATGTGCGGGTGCTAAAAAGAGCAGCATCGGCATGCTTTTCACGTCGTTTGGTAGAAATCCACGCGCGCGTTCTGCCAAAAGCACCATTTGCATGCATATCGTGTGGTTTTGCAGAAAACTGCGTCCGCGTCTACCAAAAGATGCATGCGCATGCTTAAAACGCGTTTTGGCACAAACCCATGTGCGGGTGCTAAAAAGAGCAGAATCGGCATGCTTTTCACGTCGTTTGGTAGAAATCCACGCGCGCGTTCTGCCAAAAGCACCATTTGCATGCATATCGTGTGGTTTTGCAGAAAACTGCGTCCGCGTCTACCAAAAGATGCATGTGCATGCTAAAAACGCGTTTTGGCACAAATCCATGTGCGGGTAATAAAAAGAGCAGCATCGGCATGCTTTTCACGTCGTTTGGTAGAAATCCACGCGCGCGTTCTGCCAACAGCACCATTTCCATGCATATCGTGTGGTTTTGCAGAAAACTGCGTCCGCGTCTACCAAAAGATGCATGCGCATGCTTAAAACGCGTTTTGGCACAAATCCATGTGCGGGTGCTAAAAAGAGCAGAATCGGCATGCTTTTCACGTCGTTTGGTAGAAATCCACGCGCGCGTTCTGCCAAAAGCACCATTTGCATGCATATCGTGTGGTTTTGCAGAAAACTGCGTCCGCGTCTACCAAAAGATGCATGTGCATGCTAAAAACGCGTTTTGGCACAAATCCATGTGCGGGTGCTAAAAAGAGCAGCATCGGCATGCTTTTCACGTCGTTTGGCAGAAATCCACGCGCGCGTTCTGCCAAAAGCACCATTTGCATGCATATCGTGTGGTTTTGCAGAAAACTGCGTCCCCGTCTACCAAAAGATGCATGCGCATGCTTAAAACGCGTTTTGGCACAAATTCATGTGCGGGTGCTAAAAAGAGCAGCATCGGCATGCTTTTCACGTCGTTTGGTAGAAATCCACGCGCGCGTTCTGCCAAAAGCACCATTTGCATGCATATCGTGTGGTTTTGCAGAAAACTGCGTCCCCGTCTACCAAAAGATGCATGCGCATGCTTAAAACGCGTTTTGGCACAAATTCATGTGCGGGTGCTAAAAAGAGCAGCATCGGCATGCTTTTCACGTCGTTTGGTAGAAATCCACGCGCGCGTTCTGCCAAAAGCACCATTTGCATGCATATCGTGTGGTTTTGCAGAAAACTGCGTCCGCGTCTATCAAAAGATGCATGCGCATGCTTAAAACGCGTTTTGGCACAAATCCATGTGCGGGTGATAAAAAGAGCAGCATCGGCATGCTTTTCACGTCGTTTGGTAGAAATCCACGCGCGCGTTCTGCCAAAAGCACCATTTGCATGCATATCGTGTGGTTTTGCAGAAAACTGCGTCCGCGTCTACCAAAAGATGCATGTGCATGCTTAAAACGCGTTTTGGCACAAATCCATGTGCGGGTGCTAAAAAGAGCAGCATCGGCATGCTTTTCACGTCGTTTGGTAGAAATCCACGCGCGCGTTCTGCCAAAAGCACCATTTGCATGCATATCGTGTGGTTTTGCAGAAAACTGCGTCCGCGTCTACCAAAAGATGCATGTGCATGCTAAAAACGCGTTTTGGCACAAATCCATGTGCGGGTGCTAAAAAGAGCAGCATCGGCATGCTTTTCACGTCGTTTGGTAGAAATCCACGCGCGCGTTCTGCCAAAAGCACCATTTGCATGCATATCGTGTGGTTTTGCAGAAAACTGCGTCCGCGTCTACCAAAAGAAGCATGCGCATGCTTAAAACGCGTTGTGGCACAAATCCATGTGCGGGTGCTAAAAAGAGCAGCATCGGCATGCTTTTCACGTCGTTTGGCAGAAATCCACAAGCGCGTTCTGCCAAAAGCACCATTTGCATGCATATCGTGTGGTTTTGCAGAAAACTGCGTCCGCGTCTACCAAAAGATGCATGTGCATGCTAAAAACGCGTTTTGGCACAAATCCATGTGCGGGTGCTAAAAAGAGCAGAATCGGCATGCTTTTCACGTCGTTTGGTAGAAATCCAAGCGCGCGTTCTGCCAAAAGCACCATTTGCATGCATATCGTGTGGTTTTGCAGAAAACTGCGTCCGCGTCTACCAAAAGATGCATGTGCATGCTAAAAACGCGTTTTGGCACAAATCCATGTGCGGGTGCTAAAAAGAGCAGCATCGGCATGCTTTTCACGTCGTTTGGTAGAAATCCAAGCGCGCGTTCTGCCAAAAGCACCATTTGCATGCATATCGTGTGGTTTTGCAGAAAACTGCGGCCCCGTCTACCAAAAGATGCATGCGCATGCTTGAAACGCGTTTTGGCACAAATCCATGTGCGGGTGCTAAAAAGAGCAGCATCGGCATGCTTTTAACGTCGTTTGGTAGAAATCCACGCGCGCGTTCTGCCAAAAGCACCATTTGCATGCATATCGTGTGGTTTTGCAGAAAACTGCGTCCGCGTCTACCAAAAGATGCATGCGCATGCTTAAAACGCGTTTTGGCACAAATTCATGTGCGGGTGATAAAAAGAGCAGCATCGGCATGCTTTTCACGTCGTTTGGTAGAAATTCACGCGCGCGTTCTGCCAAAAGCACCATTTGCATGCATATCGTGTGGTTTTGCAGAAAACTGCGTCCGCGTCTACCAAAAGATGCATGCGCATGCTTAAAACGCGTTTTGGCACAAATCCATGTGCGGGTGCTAAAAAGAGCAGCATCGGCATGCTTTTCACGTCGTTTGGTAGAAATCCACGCGCGCGTTCTGCCAAAAGCACCATTTGCATGCATATCGTGTGGTTTTGCAGAAAACTGCGTCCGCGTCTACCAAAAGAAGCATGCGCATGCTTAAAACGCGTTGTGGCACAAATCCATGTGCGGGTGCTAAAAAGAGCAGCATCGGCATGCTTTTCACGTCGTTTGGTAGAAATCCACGCGCGCGTTCTGCCAAAAGCACCATTTGCATGCATATCGTGTGGTTTTGCAGAAAACTGCGTCCGCGTCTACCAAAAGAAGCATGCGCATGCTTAAAACGCGTTGTGGCACAAATCCATGTGCGGGTGCTAAAAAGAGCAGCATCGGCATGCTTTTCATGTCGTTTGGTAGAAATCCACACGCGCGTTCTGCCAAAAGCACCATTTGCATGCATATCGTGTGGTTTTGCAGAAAGCTGCGTCCGCGTCTACCAAAAGATGCATGCGCATGCTTAAAACGCGTTTTGGCACAAATCCATGTGCGGGAGCTAAAAAGTGCAGCATCTCATGCTTTTCACGTCGTTTAGTAGAAATCCACGTGCGCGTTCTGCCAAAAGCACCATTTGCATGCATATCGTGTGGTTTTGCAGAAAACTGCGTCCCCGTCTACCAAAAGATGCATGCGCATGCTTAAAACGCGTTTTGGCACAAATCCATGTGCGGGTGCTAAAAAGAGCAGCATCGGCATGCTTTTCACGTCGTTTGGTAGAAATCCACGCGCGCGTTCTGCCAAAAGCACCATTTGCATGCATACCGTGTGGTTTTGCAGAAAACTGCGTCCGCGTCTACCAAAAGATGCATGTGCATGCTAAAAACGCGTTTTGGCACAAATTCATGTGCGGGTGATAAAAAGAGCAGCATCGGCATGCTTTTCAGGTCGTTTGGTAGAAAACCACGTGCGCGTTCTGCCAAAAGCACCATTTGCATGCATATCGTGTGGTTTTGCAGAAAACTGCGTCCGCGTCTACCAAAAGATGCATGCGCATGCTTAAAACGCGTTTTGGCACAAATCCATGTGCGGGTGCTAAAAAGAGCAGCATCGGCATGCTTTTCACGTCGTTTGGTAGAAATCCACGCGCGCGTTCTGCCAAAAGCACCATTTGCATGCATATCGTGGGGTTTTGCAGAAAACTGCGTCCGCGTCTACCAAAAGAAGCATGCGCATGCTTAAAACGCGTTGTGGCACAAATCCATGTGCGGGTGCTAAAAAGAGCAGCATCGGCATGCTTTTCACGTCGTTTGGCAGAAATCCACACGCGCGTTCTGCCAAAAGCACCATTTGCATGCATATCGTGTGGTTTTGCAGAAAACTGCGTCCGCGTCTACCAAAAGATGCATGTGCATGCTAAAAACGCGTTTTGGCACAAATCCATGTGCGGGTGCTAAAAAGAGCAGAATCGGCATGCTTTTCACGTCGTTTGGTAGAAATCCAAGCGCGCGTTCTGCCAAAAGCACCATTTGCATGCATATCGTGTGGTTTTGCAGAAAACTGCGTCCGCGTCTACCAAAAGATGCATGTGCATGCTAAAAACGCGTTTTGGCACAAATCCATGTGCGGGTGCTAAAAAGAGCAGCATCGGCATGCTTTTCACGTCGTTTGGTAGAAATCCAAGCGCGCGTTCTGCCAAAAGCACCATTTGCATGCATATCGTGTGGTTTTGCAGAAAACTGCGTCCCCGTCTACCAAAAGATGCATGCGCATGCTTGAAACGCGTTTTGGCACAAATCCATGTGCGGGTGCTAAAAAGAGCAGCATCGGCATGCTTTTAACGTCGTTTGGTAGAAATCCACGCGCGCGTTCTGCCAAAAGCACCATTTGCATGCATATCGTGTGGTTTTGCAGAAAACTGCGTCCGCGTCTACCAAAAGATGCATGCGCATGCTTAAAACGCGTTTTGGCACAAATTCATGTGCGGGTGATAAAAAGAGCAGCATCGGCATGCTTTTCACGTCGTTTGGTAGAAATTCACGCGCGCGTTCTGCCAAAAGCACCATTTGCATGCATATCGTGTGGTTTTGCAGAAAACTGCGTCCGCGTCTACCAAAAGATGCATGCGCATGCTTAAAACGCGTTTTGGCACAAATCCATGTGCGGGTGCTAAAAAGAGCAGCATCGGCATGCTTTTCACGTCGTTTGGTAGAAATCCACGCGCGCGTTCTGCCAAAAGCACCATTTGCATGCATATCGTGTGGTTTTGCAGAAAACTGCGTCCGCGTCTACCAAAAGAAGCATGCGCATGCTTAAAACGCGTTGTGGCACAAATCCATGTGCGGGTGCTAAAAAGAGCAGCATCGGCATGCTTTTCACGTCGTTTGGTAGAAATCCACGCGCGCGTTCTGCCAAAAGCACCATTTGCATGCATATCGTGTGGTTTTGCAGAAAACTGCGTCCGCGTCTACCAAAAGAAGCATGCGCATGCTTAAAACGCGTTGTGGCACAAATCCATGTGCGGGTGCTAAAAAGAGCAGCATCGGCATGCTTTTCATGTCGTTTGGTAGAAATCCACACGCGCGTTCTGCCAAAAGCACCATTTGCATGCATATCGTGTGGTTTTGCAGAAAGCTGCGTCCGCGTCTACCAAAAGATGCATGCGCATGCTTAAAACGCGTTTTGGCACAAATCCATGTGCGGGAGCTAAAAAGTGCAGCATCGGCATGCTTTTCACGTCGTTTAGTAGAAATCCACGTGCGCGTTCTGCCAAAAGCACCATTTGCATGCATATCGTGTGGTTTTGCAGAAAACTGCGTCCCCGTCTACCAAAAGATGCATGCGCATGCTTAAAACGCGTTTTGGCACAAATCCATGTGCGGGTGCTAAAAAGAGCAGCATCGGCATGCTTTTCACGTCGTTTGGTAGAAATCCACGCGCGCGTTCTGCCAAAAGCACCATTTGCATGCATACCGTGTGGTTTTGCAGAAAACTGCGTCCGCGTCTACCAAAAGATGCATGTGCATGCTAAAAACGCGTTTTGGCACAAATTCATGTGCGGGTGATAAAAAGAGCAGCATCGGCATGCTTTTCAGGTCGTTTGGTAGAAATCCACGTGCGCGTTCTGCCAAAAGCACCATTTGCATGCATATCGTGTGGTTTTGCAGAAAACTGCGCCCGCGTCTACCAAAAGATGCATGCGCATGCTTAAAACGCGTTTTGGCACAAATCCATGTGCGGGTGCTAAAAAGAGCAGCATCGGCATGCTTTTCACGTCGTTTGGTAGAAATCCACGCGCGCGTTCTGCCAAAAGCACCATTTGCATGCATATCGTGGGGTTTTGCAGAAAACTGCGTCCGCGTCTACCAAAAGATGCATGCGCATGCTTAAAACGCGTTTTGGCACAAACCCATGTGCGGGTGCTAAAAAGAGCAGAATCGGCATGCTTTTCACGTCGTTTGGTAGAAATCCACGCGCGCGTTCTGCCAAAAGCACCATTTGCATGCATATCGTGTGGTTTTGCAGAAAACTGCGTCCGCGTCTACCAAAAGATGCATGCGCATGCTTAAAACGCGTTTTCGCACAAATCCATGTGCGGGTGCTAAAAAGAGCAGCATCGGCATGCTTTTCACGTCGTTTGGTAGAAATCCACGCGCGCGTTCTGCCAAAAGCACCATTTGCATGCATATCGTGTGGTTTTGCAGAAAACTGCGTCCGCGTCTACCAAAAGAAGCATGCGCATGCTTAAAACGCGTTGTGGCACAAATCCATGTGCGGGTGCTAAAAAGAGCAGCATCGGCATGCTTTTCATGTCGTTTGGTAGAAATCCACACGCGCGTTCTGCCAAAAGCACCATTTGCATGCATATCGTGTGGTTTTGCAGAAAACTGCGTCCGCGTCTACCAAAAGATGCATGTGCATGCTAAAAACGCGTTTTGGCACAAATCCATGTGCGGGTAATAAAAAGAGCAGCATCGGCATGCTTTTCACGTCGTTTGGTAGAAATCCACGCGCGCGTTCTGCCAACAGCACCATTTGTATGCATATCGTGTGGTTTTGCAGAAAACTGCGTCCGCGTCTACCAAAAGATGCATGCGCATGCTTAAAACGCGCTTTGGCACAAATCCATGTGCGGATGTTAAAAAGAGCAGCATCGGCATGCTTTTCACGTCGTTTGGTAGACATCCACGCGCGCGTTCTGCCAAAAGCACCATTTGCATGCATATCGTGTGGTTTTGCAGAAAACTGCGTCCGCGTCTACCAAAAGATGCATGCGCATGCGTAAAACGCGTTTTGGCACAAATCCACGTGCGGGTGCTAAAAAGAGCAGCATCGGCATGCTTTTCACGTCGTTTGGTAGAAATCCACGCGCGCGTTCTGCCAAAAGCACCATTTGTATGCCTATCGTGTGGTTTTGCAGAAAACTGCGTCCGCGTCTACCAAAAGATGCATGCGCATGCTTAAAACGCGTTTTGACAAATCCATGTGCGGATGTTAAAAAGAGCAGCATCGGCAAGCTTTTCACGTCGTTTGGTAGAAATCCACGCGCGCGTTCTGCCAAAAGCACCATTTGCATGCATATCGTGTGGTTTTGCAGAAAGCTGCGTCCGCGTCTACCAAAAGATGCATGCGCATGCTTAAAACGCGTTTTGGCACAAATCCATGTGCGGGAGCTAAAAAGTGCAGCATCGGCATGCTTTTCACGTCGTTTAGTAGAAATCCACGTGCGCGTTCTGCCAAAAGCACCATTTGCATGCATATCGTGTGGTTTTGCAGAAAACTGCGTCCCCGTCTACCAAAAGATGCATGCGCATGCTTAAAACGCGTTTTGGCACAAATCCATGTGTGGGTGCTAAAAAGAGCAGCATCGGCATGCTTTTCACGTCGTTTGGTAGAAATCCACGCGCGCGTTCTGCCAAAAGCACCATTTGCATGCATACCGTGTGGTTTTGCAGAAAACTGCGTCCGCGTCTACCAAAAGATGCATGTGCATGCTAAAAACGCGTTTTGGCACAAATTCATGGGCGGGTGATAAAAAGAGCAGCATCGGCATGCTTTTCAGGTCGTTTGGTAGAAATCCACGTGCGCGTTCTGTCAAAAGCACCATTTGCATGCATATCGTGTGGTTTTGCAGAAAACTGCGTCCGCGTCTACCAAATGATGCATGCGCATGCTTAAAACGCGTTTTGGCACAAATCCATGTGCGGGTGATAAAAAGAGCAGCATCGGCATGCTTTTCACGTCGTTTGGTAGAAATCCACGCGCGCGTTCTGCCAAAAGCACCATTTGCATGCATATCGTGTGGTTTTGCAGAAAACTGCGTCCGCGTCTACCAAAAGATGCATGTGCATGCTTAAAACGCGTTTTGGCACAAATCCATGTGCGGGTGCTAAAAAGAGCAGCATCGGCATGCTTTTCACGTCGTTTGGTAGAAATCCACGCGCGCGTTCTGCCAAAAGCACCATTTGCATGCATATCGTGTGGTTTTGCAGAAAACTGCGTCCGCGTCTACCAAAAGATGCATGTGCATGCTAAAAACGCGTTTTGGCACAAATCCATGTGCGGGTGCTAAAAAGAGCAGCATCGGCATGCTTTTCACGTCGTTTGGTAGAAATCCACGCGCGCGTTCTGCCAAAAGCACCATTTGCATGCATATCGTGTGGTTTTGCAGAAAACTGCGTCCGCGTCTACCAAAAGAAGCATGCGCATGCTTAAAACGCGTTGTGGCACAAATCCATGTGCGGGTGCTAAAAAGAGCAGCATCGGCATGCTTTTCACGTCGTTTGGCAGAAATCCACACGCGCGTTCTGCCAAAAGCACCATTTGCATGCATATCGTGTGGTTTTGCAGAAAACTGCGTCCGCGTCTACCAAAAGATGCATGTGCATGCTAAAAACGCGTTTTGGCACAAATCCATGTGCGGGTGCTAAAAAGAGCAGAATCGGCATGCTTTTCACGTCGTTTGGTAGAAATCCAAGCGCGCGTTCTGCCAAAAGCACCATTTGCATGCATATCGTGTGGTTTTGCAGAAAACTGCGTCCGCGTCTACCAAAAGATGCATGTGCATGCTAAAAACGCGTTTTGGCACAAATCCATGTGCGGGTGCTAAAAAGAGCAGCATCGGCATGCTTTTCACGTCGTTTGGTAGAAATCCAAGCGCGCGTTCTGCCAAAAGCACCATTTGCATGCATATCGTGTGGTTTTGCAGAAAACTGCGTCCCCGTCTACCAAAAGATGCATGCGCATGCTTGAAACGCGTTTTGGCACAAATCCATGTGCCGGTGCTAAAAAGAGCAGCATCGGCATGCTTTTAACGTCGTTTGGTAGAAATCCACGCGCGCGTTCTGCCAAAAGCACCATTTGCATGCATATCGTGTGGTTTTGCAGAAAACTGCGTCCGCGTCTACCAAAAGATGCATGCGCATGCTTAAAACGCGTTTTGGCACAAATTCATGTGCGGGTGATAAAAAGAGCAGCATCGGCATGCTTTTCACGTCGTTTGGTAGAAATCCACGCGCGCGTTCTGCCAAAAGCACCATTTGCATGCATATCGTGTGGTTTTGCAGAAAACTGCGTCCGCGTCTACCAAAAGATGCATGCGCATGCTTAAAACGCGTTTTGGCACAAATCCATGTGCGGGTGCTAAAAAGAGCAGCATCGGCATGCTTTTCACATCGTTTGGTAGAAATCCACGCGCGCGTTCTGCCAAAAGCACCATTTGCATGCATATCGTGTGGTTTTGCAGAAAACTGCGTCCGCGTCTACCAAAAGAAGCATGCGCATGCTTAAAACGCGTTGTGGCACAAATCCATGTGCGGGTGCTAAAAAGAGCAGCATCGGCATGCTTTTCACGTCGTTTGGTAGAAATCCACGCGCGCGTTCTGCCAAAAGCACCATTTGCATGCATATCGTGTGGTTTTGCAGAAAACTGCGTCCGCGTCTACCAAAAGAAGCATGCGCATGCTTAAAACGCGTTGTGGCACAAATCCATGTGCGGGTGCTAAAAAGAGCAGCATCGGCATGCTTTTCATGTCGTTTGGTAGAAATCCACACGCGCGTTCTGCCAAAAGCACCATTTGCATGCATATCGTGTGGTTTTGCAGAAAGCTGCGTCCGCGTCTACCAAAAGATGCATGCGCATGCTTAAAACGCGTTTTGGCACAAATCCATGTGCGGGAGCTAAAAAGTGCAGCATCGGCATGCTTTTCACGTCGTTTAGTAGAAATCCACGTGCGCGTTCTGCCAAAAGCACCATTTGCATGCATATCGTGTGGTTTTGCAGAAAACTGCGTCCCCGTCTACCAAAAGATGCATGCGCATGCTTAAAACGCGTTTTGGCACAAATCCATGTGCGGGTGCTAAAAAGAGCAGCATCGGCATGCTTTTCACGTCGTTTGGTAGAAATCCACGCGCGCGTTCTGCCAAAAGCACCATTTGCATGCATACCGTGTGGTTTTGCAGAAAACTGCGTCCGCGTCTACCAAAAGATGCATGTGCATGCTAAAAACGCGTTTTGGCACAAATTCATGTGCGGGTGATAAAAAGAGCAGCATCGGCATGCTTTTCAGGTCGTTTGGTAGAAATCCACGTGCGCGTTCTGCCAAAAGCACCATTTGCATGCATATCGTGTGGTTTTGCAGAAAACTGCGTCCGCGTCTACCAAAAGATGCATGCGCATGCTTAAAACGCGTTTTGGCACAAATCCATGTGCGGGTGCTAAAAAGAGCAGCATCGGCATGCTTTTCACGTCGTTTGGTAGAAATCCACGCGCGCGTTCTGCCAAAAGCACCATTTGCATGCATATCGTGTGGTTTTGCAGAAAACTGCGTCCGCGTCTACCAAAAGATGCATGCGCATGCTTAAAACGCGTTTTGGCACAAACCCATGTGCGGGTGCTAAAAAGAGCAGAATCGGCATGCTTTTCACGTCGTTTGGTAGAAATCCACGCGCGCGTTCTGCCAAAAGCACCATTTGCATGCATATCGTGTGGTTTTGCAGAAAACTGCGTCCGCGTCTACCAAAAGATGCATGCGCATGCTTAAAACGCGTTTTGGCACAAATCCATGTGCGGGTGCTAAAAAGAGCAGCATCGGCATGCTTTTCACGTCGTTTGGTAGAAATCCACGAGCGCGTTCTGCCAAAAGCACCATTTGCATGCATATCGTGTGGTTTTGCAGAAAACTGCGTCCGCGTCTACCAAAAGAAGCATGCGCATGCTTAAAACGCGTTGTGGCACAAATCCATGTGCGGGTGCTAAAAAGAGCAGCATCGGCATGCTTTTCATGTCGTTTGGTAGAAATCCACACGCGCGTTCTGCCAAAAGCACCATTTGCATGCATATCGTGTGGTTTTGCAGAAAACTGCGTCCGCGTCTACCAAAAGATGCATGTGCATGCTAAAAACGCGTTTTGGCACAAATCCTTGTGCGGGTAATAAAAAGAGCAGCATCGGCATGCTTTTCACGTCGTTTGGTAGAAATCCACGCGCGCGTTCTGCCAACAGCACCATTTGTATGCATATCGTGTGGTTTTGCAGAAAACTGCGTCCGCGTCTACCAAAAGATGCATGCGCATGCTTAAAACGCGCTTTGGCACAAATCCATGTGCGGATGTTAAAAAGAGCAGCATCGGCATGCTTTTCACGTCGTTTGGTAGAAATCCACGCGCGCGTTCTGCCAAAAGCACCATTTGCATGCATATCGTGTGGTTTTGCAGAAAACTGCGTCCGCGTCTACCAAAAGATGCATGCGCATGCGTAAAACGCGTTTTGGCACAAATCCACGTGCGGGTGCTAAAAAGAGCAGCATCGGCATGCTTTTCACGTCGTTTGGTAGAAATCCACGCGCGCGTTCTGCCAAAAGCACCATTTGTATGCCTATCGTGTGGTTTTCCAGAAAACTGCGTCCGCGTCTACCAAAAGATGCATGCGCATGCTTAAAACGCGTTTTGACAAATCCATGTGCGGATGTTAAAAAGAGCAGCATCGGCAAGCTTTTCACGTCGTTTGGTAGAAATCCACGCGCGCGTTCTGCCAAAAGCACCATTTGCATGCATATCGTGTGGTTTTGCAGAAAGCTGCGTCCGCGTCTACCAAAAGATGCATGCGCATGCTTAAAACGCGTTTTGGCACAAATCCATGTGCGGGTGCTAAAAAGAGCAGCATCGGCATGCTTTTCACGTCGTTTGGTAGAAATCCACGCGCGCGTTCTGCCAAAAGCACCATTTGCATGCATACCGTGTGGTTTTGCAGAAAACTGCGTCCGCGTCTACCAAAAGATGCATGTGCATGCTAAAAACGCGTTTTGGCACAAATTCATGGGCGGGTGATAAAAAGAGCAGCATCGGCATGCTTTTCAGGTCGTTTGGTAGAAATCCACGTGCGCGTTCTGTCAAAAGCACCATTTGCATGCATATCGTGTGGTTTTGCAGAAAACTGCGTCCGCGTCTACCAAAAGATGCATGCGCATGCTTAAAACGCGTTTTGGCACAAATCCATGTGCGGGTGCTAAAAAGAGCAGCATCGGCATGCTTTTCACGTCGTTTGGTAGAAATCCACGCGCGCGTTCTGCCAAAAGCACCATTTGCATGCATATCGTGTGGTTTTGCAGAAAACTGCGTCCGCGTCTACCAAAAGATGCATGCGCATGCTTAAAACGCGTTTTGGCACAAACCCATGTGCGGGTGCTAAAAAGAGCAGAATCGGCATGCTTTTCACGTCGTTTGGTAGAAATCCACGCGCGCGTTCTGCCAAAAGCACCATTTGCATGCATATCGTGTGGTTTTGCAGAAAACTGCGTCCCCGTCTACCAAAAGATGCATGCGCATGCTTAAAACGCGTTTTGGCACAAATCCATGTGCGGGTGCTAAAAAGAGCAGCATCGGCATGCTTTTCACGTCGTTTGGTAGAAATCCACGCGCGCGTTCTGCCAAAAGCACCATTTGCATGCATATCGTGTGGTTTTGCAGAAAACTGCGTCCGCGTCTACCAAAAGATGCATGCGCATGCTTAAAACGCGTTTTGGCACAAATTCATGTGCGGGTGATAAAAAGAGCAGCATCGGCATGCTTTTCACGTCGTTTGGTAGAAATCCACGCGCGCGTTCTGCCAAAAGCACCATTTGCATGCATATCGTGTGGTTTTGCAGAAAACTGCGTCCGCGTCTACCAAAAGATGCATGCGCATGCTTAAAACGCGTTTTGGCACAAATCCATGTGCGGGTGCTAAAAAGAGCAGCATCGGCATGCTTTTCACGTCGTTTGGTTGAAATCCACGCGCGCGTTCTGCCAAAAGCACCATTTGCATGCATATCGTGTGGTTTTGCAGAAAACTGCGTCCGCGTCTACCAAAAGATGCACGTGCATGCCAAAAACGCGTTTTGGCACAAATCCATGTGCGGGTGCTAAAAAGAGCAGCATCGGCATGCTTTTCACGTCGTTTGGTAGAAATCCACGCGCGCGTTCTGCCAAAAGCACCATTTGCATGCATATCGTGTGGTTTTGCAGAAAACTGCGTCCGCGTCTACCAAAAGAAGTATGCGCATGCTTAAAACGCGTTGTGGCACAAATCCATGTGCGGGTGCTAAACAGAGCAGCATCGGCATGCTTTTCACGTCGTTTGGTAGAAATCCACACGCGCGTTCTGCCAAAAGCACCATTTGCATGCATATCGTGTGGTTTTGCAGAAAACTGCGTCCGCGTCTACCAAAAGATGCATGTGCATGCTAAAAACGCGTTTTGGCACAAATCCATGTGCGGGTAATAAAAAGAGCAGCATCGGCATGCTTTTCACGTCGTTTGGTAGAAATCCACGCGCGCGTTCTGCCAACAGCACCATTTGCATGCATATCGTGTGGTTTTGCAGAAAACTGCGTCCGCGTCTACCAAAAGATGCATGCGCATGCTTAAAACGCGCTTTGGCACAAATCCATGTGCGGATGTTAAAAAGAGCAGCATCGGCATGCTTTTCACGTCGTTTGGTAGAAATCCACGCGCGCGTTCTGCCAAAAGCACCATTTGCATGCATATCGTGTGGTTTTGCAGAAAACTGCGTCCGCGTCTACCAAAAGATGCATGCGCATGCGTAAAACGCGTTTTGGCACAAATCCACGTGCGGGTGCTAAAAAGAGCAGCATCGGCATGCTTTTCACGTCGTTTGGTAGAAATCCACGCGCGCGTTCTGCCAAAAGCACCATTTGTATGCCTATCGTGTGGTTTTGCAGAAAACTGCGTCCGCGTCTACCAAAAGATGCATGCGCATGCTTAAAACGCGTTTTGACAAATCCATGTGCGGATGTTAAAAAGAGCAGCATCGGCATGCTTTTCACGTCGTTTGGTAGAAATCCACGCGCGCGTTCTGCCAAAAGCACCATTTGCATGCATATCGTGTGGTTTTGCAGAAAGCTGCGTCCGCGTCTACCAAAAGATGCATGCGCATGCTTAAAACGCGTTTTGGCACAAATCCAAGTGCGGGAGCTAAAAAGTGCAGCATCGGCATGCTTTTCACGTCGTTTAGTAGAAATCCACGTGCGCGTTCTGCCAAAAGCACCATTTGCATGCATATCGTGTGGTTTTGCAGAAAACTGCGTCCCCGTCTACCAAAAGATGCATGCGCATGCTTAAAACGCGTTTTGGCACAAATCCATGTGCGGGTGCTAAAAAGAGCAGCATCGGCATGCTTTTCACGTCGTTTGGTAGAAATCCACGCGCGCGTTCTGCCAAAAGCACCATTTGCATGCATACCGTGTGGTTTTGCAGAAAACTGCGTCCGCGTCTACCAAAAGATGCATGTGCATGCTAAAAACGCGTTTTGGCACAAATTCATGTGCGGGTGATAAAAAGAGCAGCATCGGCATGCTTTTCAGGTCGTTTGGTAGAAATCCACGCGCGCGTTCTGCCAAAAGCACCATTTGCATGCATATCGTGTGGTTTTGCAGAAAACTGCGTCCGCGTCTACCAAAAGATGCATGCGCATGCTTAAAACGCGTTTTGGCACAAATCCATGTGCGGGTGCTAAAAAGAGCATCATCGGCATGCTTTTCACGTCGGTTGGTAGAAATCCACGCGCGCGTTCTGCCAAAAGCACCATTTGCATGCATATCGTGTGGTTTTGCAGAAAACTGCGTCCGCGTCTACCAAAAGATGCATGCGCATGCTTAAAACGCGTTTTGGCACAAACCCATGTGCGGGTGCTAAAAAGAGCAGAATCGGCATGCTTTTCACGTCGTTTGGTAGAAATCCACGCGCGCGTTCTGCCAAAAGCACCATTTGCATGCATACCGTGTGGTTTTGCAGAAAACTGCGTCCGCGTCTACCAAAAGATGCATGTGCATGCTAAAAACGCGTTTTGGCACAAATCCATGTGCGGGTGATAAAAAGAGCAGCATCGGCATGGTTTTCAGGTCGTTTGGTAGAAATCCACGCGCGCGTTCTGCCAAAAGCACCATTTGCATGCATATCGTGTGGTTTTGCAGAAAACTGCGTCCGCGTCTACCAAAAGATGCATGCCCATGCTTAAAACGCGTTTTGGCACAAATCCATGTGCGGGTGCTAAAAAGAGCAGCATCGGCATGCTTTTCACGTCGTTTGGTAGAAATCCACGCGCGCGTTCTGCCGAAAGCACCCTTTGCATGCATATCGTGTGGTTTTGCAGAAAACTGCGTCCGCGTCTACCAAAAGATGCATGCGCATGCTTAAAACGCGTTTTGGCACAAATCCATGTGCGGGTGCTAAAAATAGCAGAATCGGCATGCTTTTCACGTCGTTTGGTAGAAATCCACGCGCGCGTTCTGCAAAAGCACCATTTGCATGCATATCGTGTGGTTTCGCAGAAAACTGCGTCCGCGTCTACCAAAAGATGCATGCGCATGCTTAAAACGCGTTTTGGCACAAATCCATGTGCGGGTGCTAAAAAGAGCAGCATCGGCATGCTTTTCACGTCGTTTGGTAGAAATCCACGCGCGCGTTCTGCCAAAAGCACCATTTGCATGCATATCGTGTGGTTTTGCAGAAAACTGCGTCCGCGTCTACCAAAAGATGCATGCGCATGCTTAAAACGCGTTTTGGCACAAATCCATGTGCGGGTGCTAAAAACAGCAGCATCGGCATGCTTTTCACGTGGTTTGGTAGAAATCCACAAGCGCGTACTGCCAAAAGCACCATTTGCATGCATATCGTGTGGTTTTGCAGAAAACTGCGTCCGCGTCTACCAAAAGATGCATGCGCATGCTTAAAACGCGCTTTGGCACAAATCCATGTGCGGATGTTAAAAAGAGCAGCATCGGCATGCTTTTCACGTCGTTTGGTAGAAATCCACGCGCGCGTTCTGCCAAAAGCACCATTTGCATGCATATCGTGTGGTTTTGCAGAAAGCTGCGTCCGCGTCTACCAAAATATGCATGCGCATGCTTAAAACGCGCTTTGGCACAAATCCATGTGCGGGTGCTAAAAAGTGCAGCATCGGCATGCTTTTCACGTCGTTTAGTAGAAATCCACGTGCGCGTTCTGCCAAAAGCACCATTTGCATGCATATCGTGTGGTTTTGCAGAAAACTGCGTCCCCGTCTACCAAAAGATGCATGCGCATGCTTAAAACGCGTTTTGGCACAAATCCATGTGCGGGTGCTAAAAAGAGCAGCATCGGCATGCTTTTCACGTCGTTTGGTAGAAATCCACGCGCGCGTTCTGCCAAAAGCACCATTTGCATGCATACCGTGTGGTTTTGCAGAAAACTGCGTCCGCGTCTACCAAAAGATGCATGTGCATGCTAAAAACGCGTTTTGGCACAAATTCATGTGCGGGTGATAAAAAGAGCAGCATCGGCATGCTTTTCAGGTCGTTTGGTAGAAATCCACGCGCGCGTTCTGCCAAAAGCACCATTTGCATGCATATCGTGTGGTTTTGCAGAAAACTGCGTCCGCGTCTACCAAAAGATGCATGCGCATGCTTAAAACGCGTTTTGGCACAAATCCATGTGCGGGTGCTAAAAAGAGCATCATCGGCATGCTTTTCACGTCGGTTGGTAGAAATCCACGCGCGCGTTCTGCCAAAAGCACCATTTGCATGCATATCGTGTGGTTTTGCAGAAAACTGCGTCCGCGTCTACCAAAAGATGCATGCGCATGCTTAAAACGCGTTTTGGCACAAACCCATGTGCGGGTGCTAAAAAGAGCAGAATCGGCATGCTTTTCACGTCGTTTGGTAGAAATCCACGCGCGCATTCTGCCAAAAGCACCATTTGCATGCATACCGTGTGGTTTTGCAGAAAACTGCGTCCGCGTCTACCAAAAGATGCATGTGCATGCTAAAAACGCGTTTTGGCACAAATCCATGTGCGGGTGATAAAAAGAGCAGCATCGGCATGGTTTTCAGGTCGTTTGGTAGAAATCCACGCGCGCGTTTTGCCAAAAGCACCATTTGCATGCATATCGTGTGGTTTTGCAGAAAACTGCGTCCGCGTCTACCAAAAGATGCATGCCCATGCTTAAAACGCGTTTTGGCACAAATCCATGTGCGGGTGCTAAAAAGAGCAGCATCGGCATGCTTTTCACGTCGTTTGGTAGAAATCCACGCGCGCGTTCTGCCAAAAGCACCATTTGCATGCATATCGTGTGGTTTTGCAGAAAACTGCGTCCGCGTCTACCAAAAGATGCATGCGCATGCTTAAAACGCGTTTTGGCACAAATCCATGTGCGGGTGCTAAAAATAGCAGAATCGGCATGCTTTTCACGTCGTTTGGTAGAAATCCACGCGCGCGTTCTGCAAAAGCACCATTTGCATGCATATCGTGTGGTTTTGCAGAAAACTGCGTCCGCGTCTACCAAAAGATGCATGCGCATGCTTAAAACGCGTTTTGGCACAAATCCATGTGCGGGTGCTAAAAAGAGCAGCATCGGCATGCTTTTCACGTCGTTTGGTAGAAATCCACGCGCGCGTTCTGCCAAAAGCACCATTTGCATGCATATCGTGTGGTTTTGCAGAAAACTGCGTCCGCGTCTACCAAAAGATGCATGCGCATGCTTAAAACGCGTTTTGGCACAAATCCATGTGCGGGTGCTAAAAACAGCAGCATCGGCATGCTTTTCACGTGGTTTGGTAGAAATCCACAAGCGCGTACTGCCAAAAGCACCATTTGCATGCATATCGTGTGGTTTTGCAGAAAACTGCGTCCGCGTCTACCAAAAGATGCATGCGCATGCTTAAAACGCGCTTTGGCACAAATCCATGTGCGGATGTTAAAAAGAGCAGCATCGGCATGCTTTTCACGTCGTTTGGTAGAAATCCACGCGCGCGTTCTGCCAAAAGCACCATTTGCATGCATACCGTGTGGTTTTGCAGAAAACTGCGTCCGCGTCTACCAAAAGATGCATGTGCATGCTAAAAACGCGTTTTGGCACAAATCCATGTGCGGGTGATAAAAAGAGCAGCATCGGCATGCTTTTCAGGTCGTTTGGTAGAAATCCACGCGCGCGTTCTGCCAAAAGCACCATTTGCATGCATATCGTGTGGTTATGCAGAAAACTGCGTCCGCGTCTACCAAAAGATGCATGCGCATGCTTAAAACGCGTTTTGGCACAAATCCATGTGCGGGTGCTAAAAAGAGCAGAATCGGCATGCTTTTCACGTCGTTTGGTAGAAATCCACGCGCGCTTTCTGCCAAAAGCACCACTTGCATGCATATCGTGTGGTTTTGCAGAAAACTGCGTCCGCGTCTACCAAAAGATGCATGTGCATGCTAAAAACGCGTTTTGGCACAAATCCATGTGCGGGTGCTAAAAAGAGCAGCATCGGCATGCTTTTCACGTCGTTTGGTAGAAATCCACGCGCGCGTTCTGCCAAAAGCACCATTTGCATGCATATCGTGTGGTTTTGCAGAAAACTGCGTCCGCGTCTACCAAAAGATGCATGCGCATGCTTAAAACGCGCTTTGGCACAAATCCATGTGCGGATGTTAAAAAGAGCAGCATCGGCATGCTTTTCACGTCGTTTGGTAGAAATCCACGCGCGCGTTCTGCCAAAAGCACCATTTGCATGCATATCGTGTGGTTTTGCAGAAAGCTGCGTCCGCGTCTACCAAAATATGCATGCGCATGCTTAAAACGCGCTTTTCCACAAATCCATGTGCGGGTGCTAAAAAGTGCAGCATCGGCATGCTTTTCACGTCGTTTAGTAGAAATCCACGTGCGCGTTCTGCCAAAAGCACCATTTGCATGCATATCGTGTGGTTTTGCAGAAAACTGCGGCCCCGTCTACCAAAAGATGCATGCGCATGCTTAAAACGCGTTTTGGCACAAATCCATGTGCGGGTGCTAAAAAGAGGAGCATCGGCATGCTTTTCACGTCGTTTGGTGGAAATCCACGCGCGCGTTCTGCCAAAAGCACCATTTGCATGCATATCGTGTGGTTTTGCAGAAAACTGCGTCCGCGTCTACCAAAAGATGCATGCGCATGCTTAAAACGCGTTTTGGCACAAATCCATGTGCGGGTGATAAAAAGAGCAGCATCGGCATGCTTTTCACGTCGTTTGGTAGAAATCCACGCGCGCGTTCTGCCAAAAGCACCATTTGCATGCATATCGTGTGGTTTTGCAGAAAACTGCGTCCGCGTCTACCAAAAGATGCATGCGCATGCTTAAAACGCGTTTTGGCACAAATCCATGTGCGGGTGCAAAAAAGAGCAGCATCGGCATGCTTTTCACGTCGTTTCGTAGAAATCCACGCGCGCGTTCTGCCAAAAGCACCATTTGCATGCATATCGTGTGGTTTTGCAGAAAACTGCGTCCGCGTCTACCAAAAGATGCATGTGCATGCTAAAAACGCGTTTTGGCACAAATCCATGTGCGGGTGCTAAAAAGAGCTGCATCGGCATGCTTTTCACGTCGTTTGGTAGAAATCCCCGCGCGCGTTCTGCCAAAAGCACCATTTGCATGCATATCGTGTGGTTTTGCAGAAAACTGCGTCCGCGTCTACCAAAAGAAGCATGCGCATGCTTAAAACGCGTTGTGGCAGAAATCCAAGTGCGGGTGCTAAAAAGAGCAGCATCGGCTAGCTTTTCACGTCGTTTGGTAGAAATCCACACGCGCGTTCTGCCAAAAGCACCATTTGCATGCATATCGTGTGGTTTTGCAGAAAACTGCGTCCGCGTCTACCAAAAGATGCATGTGCATGCTAAAAACGCGTTTTGGCACAAATCCATGTGCGGGTAATAAAAAGAGCAGCATCGGCATGCTTTTCACGTCGTTTGGTAGAAATCCACGCGCGCGTTCTGCCAACAGCACCATTTGCATGCATATCGTGTGGTTTTGCAGAAAACTGCGTCCGCGTCTACCAAAAGATGCATGCGCATGCTTAAAACGCGTTTTGGCACAAATCCATGTGCGGGTGATAAAAAGAGCAGCATCGGCATGCTTTTCACGTCGTTTGGTAGAAATCCACGCGCGCGTTCTGCCAAAAGCACCATTTGCATGCATATCGTGTGGTTTTGCAGAAAACTGCGTCCGCGTCTACCAAAAGATGCATGTGCATGCTAAAAACGCGTTTTGGCACAAATGCATGTGCGCGTGCTAAAAAGAGCAGCATCGGCATGCTTTTCACGTCGTTTGGTAGAAATCCACGCGTGCGTTCTGCCAAAACCACCATTTGCATGCATATCGTGTGGTTTTGCTGAAAACTGCGTCCGCGTCTACCAAAAGATGCATGCGCATGCTTAAAACGCGTTTTGGCACAAATCCATGTGCGGGTGATAAAAAGAGCAGCATCGGCATGCTTTTCACGTCGTTTGGTAGAAATCCACGCGCGCGTTCTGCCAAAAGCACCATTTGCATGCATATCGTGTGGTTTTGCAGAAAACTGCGTCCGCGTCTACCAAAAGATGCATGCGCATGCTTAAAACGCGTTTTGGCACAAATCCATGTGCGGGTGCTAAAAAGAGCAGCATCGGCATGCTTTTCACGTCGTTTCGTAGAAATCCACGCGCGCGTTCTGCCAAAAGCACCATTTGCATGCATATCGTGTGGTTTTGCAGAAAACTGCGTCCGCGTCTACCAAAAGATGCATGTGCATGCTAAAAACGCGTTTTGGCACAAATCCATGTGCGGGTGCTAAAAAGAGCTGCATCGGCATGCTTTTCACGTCGTTTGGTAGAAATCCACGCGCGCGTTCTGCCAAAAGCACCATTTGCATGCATATCGTGTGGTTTTGCAGAAAACTGCGTCCGCGTCTACCAAAAGAAGCATGCGCATGCTTAAAACGCGTTGTGGCACAAATCCATGTGCGGGTGCTAAAAAGAGCAGCATCGGCATGCTTTTCACGTCGTTTGGTAGAAATCCACACGCGCGTTCTGCCAAAAGCACCATTTGCATGCATATCGTGTGGTTTTGCAGAAAACTGCGTCCGCGTCTACCAAAAGATGCATGTGCATGCTAAAAACGCGTTTTGGCACAAATCCATGTGCGGGTAATAAAAAGAGCAGCATCGGCATGCTTTTCACGTCGTTTGGTAGAAATCCACGCGCGCGTTCTGCCAACAGCACCATTTGCAGGCATATCGTGTGGTTTTGCAGAAAACTGCGTCCGCGTCTACCAAAAGATGCATGCGCATGCTTAAAACGCGTTTTGGCACAAATCCATGTGCGGGTGCTAAAAAGTGCAGCATCGGCATGCTTTTCACGTCGTTTAGTAGAAATCCACGTGCGCGTTCTGCCAAAAGCACCATTTGCATGCATATCGTGTGGTTTTGCAGAAAACTGCGGCCCCGTCTACCAAAAGATGCATGCGCATGCTTAAAACGCGTTTTGGCACAAATCCATGTGCGGGTGCTAAAAAGAGGAGCATCGGCATGCTTTTCACGTCGTTTGGTGGAAATCCACGCGCGCGTTCTGCCAAAAGCACCATTTGCATGCATATCGTGTGGTTTTGCAGAAAACTGCGTCCGCGTCTACCAAAAGATGCATGCGCATGCTTAAAACGCGTTTTGGCACAAATCCATGTGCGGGTGATAAAAAGAGCAGCATCGGCATGCTTTTCACGTCGTTTGGTAGAAATCCACGCGCGCGTTCTGCCAAAAGCACCATTTGCATGCATATCGTGTGGTTTTGCAGAAAACTGCGTCCGCGTCTACCAAAAGATGCATGCGCATGCTTAAAACGCGTTTTGGCACAAATCCATGTGCGGGTGCAAAAAAGAGCAGCATCGGCATGCTTTTCACGTCGTTTCGTAGAAATCCACGCGCGCGTTCTGCCAAAAGCACCATTTGCATGCATATCGTGTGGTTTTGCAGAAAACTGCGTCCGCGTCTACCAAAAGATGCATGTGCATGCTAAAAACGCGTTTTGGCACAAATCCATGTGCGGGTGCTAAAAAGAGCTGCATCGGCATGCTTTTCACGTCGTTTGGTAGAAATCCCCGCGCGCGTTCTGCCAAAAGCACCATTTGCATGCATATCGTGTGGTTTTGCAGAAAACTGCGTCCGCGTCTACCAAAAGAAGCATGCGCATGCTTAAAACGCGTTGTGGCAGAAATCCAAGTGCGGGTGCTAAAAAGAGCAGCATCGGCTAGCTTTTCACGTCGTTTGGTAGAAATCCACACGCGCGTTCTGCCAAAAGCACCATTTGCATGCATATCGTGTGGTTTTGCAGAAAACTGCGTCCGCGTCTACCAAAAGATGCATGTGCATGCTAAAAACGCGTTTTGGCACAAATCCATGTGCGGGTAATAAAAAGAGCAGCATCGGCATGCTTTTCACGTCGTTTGGTAGAAATCCACGCGCGCGTTCTGCCAACAGCACCATTTGCATGCATATCGTGTGGTTTTGCAGAAAACTGCGTCCGCGTCTACCAAAAGATGCATGCGCATGCTTAAAACGCGTTTTGGCACAAATCCATGTGCGGGTGATAAAAAGAGCAGCATCGGCATGCTTTTCACGTCGTTTGGTAGAAATCCACGCGCGCGTTCTGCCAAAAGCACCATTTGCATGCATATCGTGTGGTTTTGCAGAAAACTGCGTCCGCGTCTACCAAAAGATGCATGTGCATGCTAAAAACGCGTTTTGGCACAAATGCATGTGCGCGTGCTAAAAAGAGCAGCATCGGCATGCTTTTCACGTCGTTTGGTAGAAATCCACGCGTGCGTTCTGCCAAAACCACCATTTGCATGCATATCGTGTGGTTTTGCTGAAAACTGCGTCCGCGTCTACCAAAAGATGCATGCGCATGCTTAAAACGCGTTTTGGCACAAATCCATGTGCGGGTGATAAAAAGAGCAGCATCGGCATGCTTTTCACGTCGTTTGGTAGAAATCCACGCGCGCGTTCTGCCAAAAGCACCATTTGCATGCATATCGTGTGGTTTTGCAGAAAACTGCGTCCGCGTCTACCAAAAGATGCATGCGCATGCTTAAAACGCGTTTTGGCACAAATCCATGTGCGGGTGCTAAAAAGAGCAGCATCGGCATGCTTTTCACGTCGTTTCGTAGAAATCCACGCGCGCGTTCTGCCAAAAGCACCATTTGCATGCATATCGTGTGGTTTTGCAGAAAACTGCGTCCGCGTCTACCAAAAGATGCATGTGCATGCTAAAAACGCGTTTTGGCACAAATCCATGTGCGGGTGCTAAAAAGAGCTGCATCGGCATGCTTTTCACGTCGTTTGGTAGAAATCCACGCGCGCGTTCTGCCAAAAGCACCATTTGCATGCATATCGTGTGGTTTTGCAGAAAACTGCGTCCGCGTCTACCAAAAGAAGCATGCGCATGCTTAAAACGCGTTGTGGCACAAATCCATGTGCGGGTGCTAAAAAGAGCAGCATCGGCATGCTTTTCACGTCGTTTGGTAGAAATCCACACGCGCGTTCTGCCAAAAGCACCATTTGCATGCATATCGTGTGGTTTTGCAGAAAACTGCGTCCGCGTCTACCAAAAGATGCATGTGCATGCTAAAAACGCGTTTTGGCACAAATCCATGTGCGGGTAATAAAAAGAGCAGCATCGGCATGCTTTTCACGTCGTTTGGTAGAAATCCACGCGCGCGTTCTGCCAACAGCACCATTTGCAGGCATATCGTGTGGTTTTGCAGAAAACTGCGTCCGCGTCTACCAAAAGATGCATGCGCATGCTTAAAACGCGTTTTGGCACAAATCCATGTGCGGGTGATAAAAAGAGCAGCATCGGCATGCTTTTCACGTCGTTTGGTAGAAATCCACGCGCGCGTTCTGCCAAAAGCACCATTTGCATGCATATCGTGTGGTTTTGCAGAAAACTGCGTCCGCGTCTACCAAAAGATGCATGCGCATGCTTAAAACGCGTTTTGGCACAAATCCATGTGCGGGTGATAAAAAGAGCAGCATCGGCATGCTTTTCACGTCGTTTGGTAGAAATCCACGCGCGCGTTCTGCCAAAAGCACCATTTGCATGCATATCGTGTGGTTTTGCAGAAAACTGCGTCCGCGTCTACCAAAAGATGCATGCGCATGCTTAAAACGCGTTTTGGCACAAATCCATGTGCGGGTAATAAAAAGAGCAGCATCGGCATGCTTTTCACGTCGTTTGGTAGAAATCCACGCGCGCGTTCTGCCAACAGCACCATTTGCATGCATATCGTGTGGTTTTGCAGAAAACTGCGTCCGCGTCTACCAAAAGATGCATGCGCATGCTTAAAACGCGTTTTGGCACAAATCCATGTGCGGATGTTAAAAAGAGCAGCATCGGCATGCTTTTCACGTCGTTTGGTAGAAATCCACGCGCGCGTTCTGCCAAAAGCACCATTTGCATGCATATCGTGTGGTTTTGCAGAAAACTGCGTCCGCGTCTACCAAAAGATGCATGTGCATGCTAAAAACGCGTTTTGGCACAAATCCATGTGCGGGTGCTAAAAAGAGCTGCATCGGCATGCTTTTCACGTCGTTTGGTAGAAATCCACGCGCGCGTTCTGCCAAAAGCACCATTTGCATGCATATCGTGTGGTTTTGCAGAAAACTGCGTCCGCGTCTACCAAAAGAAGCATGCGCATGCTTAAAACGCGTTGTGGCACAAATCCATGTGCGGGTGCTAAAAAGAGCAGCATCGGCATGCTTTTCACGTCGTTTGGTAGAAATCCACACGCGCGTTCTGCCAAAAGCACCATTTGCATGCATATCGTGTGGTTTTGCATAAAACTGCGTCTGCGTCTACCAAAAGATGCATGTGCATGCTAAAAACGCGTTTTGGCACAAATCCATGTGCGGGTAATAAAAAGAGCAGCATCGGCATGCTTTTCACGTCGTTTGGTAGAAATCCACGCGCGCGTTCTGCCAACAGCACCATTTGCATGCATATCGTGTGGTTTTGCAGAAAACTGCGTCCGCGTCTACCAAAAGATGCATGCGCATGCTTAAAACGCGTTTTGGCACAAATCCATGTGCGGGTGATAAAAAGAGCAGCATCGGCATGCTTTTCACGTCGTTTGGTAGAAATCCACGCGCGCGTTCTGCCAAAACCACCATTTGCATGCATATCGTGTGGTTTTGCAGAAAACTGCGTCCGCGTCTACCAAAAGATGCATGCGCATGCTTAAAACGCGTTTTGGCACAAATCCATGTGCGGGTGATAAAAAGAGCAGCATCGGCATGCTTTTCACGTCGTTTGGCAGAAATCCAAGCGCGCGTTCTGCCAAAAGCACCATTTGCATGCATATCGTGTGGTTTTGCAGAAAACTGCGTCCGCGTCTACCAAAAGATGCATGCGCATGCTTAAAACGCGTTTTGGCACAAATCCATGTGCGGCTGCTAAAAAGAGCAGCATCGGCATGCTTTTCACGTCGTTTGGTAGAAATCCACGCGCGCGTTCTGCCAAAAGCACCATTTGCATGCATATCGTGTGGTTTTGCAGAAAACTGCGTCCGCGTCTACCAAAAGATGCATGTGCATGCTAAAAACGCGTTTTGGCTCAAATCCATGTGCGGGTGCTAAAAAGAGCAGCATCGGCATGCTTTTCACGTCGTTTGGTAGAAATCCACGCTCGCGTTCTGCCAAAAGCACCATTTGCATGCATATCGTGTGGTTTTGCAGAAAACTGCGTCCGCGTCTACCAAAAGAAGCATGCGCATGCTTAAAACGCGTTGTGGCACAAATCCATGTGCGGGTGCTAAAAAGAGCAGCATCGGCATGCTTTTCACGTCGTTTGGTAGAAATCCACACGCGCGTTCTGCCAAAAGCACCATTTGCATGCATATCGTGTGGTTTTGCAGAAAACTGCGTCCGCGTCTACCTAAAGATGCATGTGCATGCTAAAAACGCGTTTTGGCACAAATCCATGTGCGGGTAATAAAAAGAGCAGCATCGGCATGCTTTTCACGTCGTTTGGTAGAAATCCACGCGCGCGTTCTGCCAACAGCACCATTTGCATGCATATCGTGTGGTTTTGCAGAAAACTGCGTCCGCGTCTACCAAAAGATGCATGCGCATGCTTAAAACGCGCTTTGGCACAAATCCATGTGCGGATGTTAAAAAGAGCAGCATCGGCATGCTTTTCACGTCGTTTGGTAGAAATCCACGCGCGCGTTCTGCCAAAAGCACCATTTGCATGCATATCGTGTGGTTTTGCAGAAAACTGCGTCCGCGTCTACCAAAGATGCATGCGCATGCTTAAAACGCGTTTTGGCACAAATCCATGTGCGGGTGCTAAAAAGAGCAGCATCGGCATGCTTTTCACGTCGTTTGGTAGAAATCCACGCGCGCGTTCTGCCAAAAGCACCATTTGCATGCATATCGTGTGGTTTTGCAGAAAACTGCGTCCCCGTCTACCAAAAGATGCATGCGCATGCTTAAAACGCGTTTTGGCACAAATCCATGTGCGGGTGCTAAAAAGAGCAGCATCGGCATGCTTTTTACGTCGTTTGGTAGAAATCCACGCGCGCGTTCTGCCAAAAGCACCATTTGCATTCATATCGTGTGGTTTTGCAGAAAACTGCGTCCGCGTCTACCAAAAGATGCATGCGCATGCTTAAAACGCGTTTTGGCACAAATCCATGTGCGGGTGCTAAAAAGAGCAGCATCGGCATGCTTTTCACGTCGTTTGGTAGAAATCCACGCGCGCGTTCTGCCAAAAGCACCATTTGCATGCATATCGTGTGGTTTTGCAGAAAACTGCGTCCGCGTCTACCAAAAGATGCATGTGCATGCTAAAAACGCGTTTTGGCACAAATCCATGTGCGGGTGCTAAAAAGAGCAGCATCGGCATGCTTTTCACGTCGTTTGGTAGAAATCCACGCGCGCGTTCTGCCAAAAGCACCAGTTGCATGCATATCGTGTGGTTTTGCAGAAAACTGCGTCCGCGTCTACCAAAAGATGCATGCGCATGCTTAAAACGCGTTTTGGCAAAAATCCATGTGCGGGTGCTAAAAAGAGCAGCATCGGCATGCTTTTCACGTCGTTTGGTAGAAATCAACACGCGCGTTCTGCCAAAAGCACCATTTGCATGCATATCGTGTGGTTTTGCAGAAAACTGCGTCCGCGTCTACCAAAAGATGCATGCGCATGCTTAAAACGCGTTTTGGCACAAATCCATGTGCGGATGTTAAAAAGAGCAGCATCGGCATGCTTTTCACGTCGTTTGGTAGAAATCCACGCGCGCGTTCTGCCAAAAGCACCATTTGCATGCATACCGTGTGGTTTTGCAGAAAAATGCGTCCGCGTCTACCAAAAGATGCATGTGCATGCTAAAAACGCGTTTTGGCACAAATCCATATGCGGGTGCTAAAAAGAGCAGCATCGGCATGCTTTTCACGTCGTTTGGTAGAAATCCACGCGCGCGTTCTGCCAAAAGCACCATTTGCATGCATATCGTGTGGTTTTGCAGAAAACTGCGTCCGCGTCTACCAAAAGATGCATGCGCATGCTTAAAACGCGTTTTGGCACAAATCCATGTGCGGGTGCTAAAAAGAGCAGAATCGGCATGCTTTTCACGTCGTTTGGTAGAAATCCACGCGCGCGTTCTGCCAACAGCACCATTTGCATGCATATCGTGTGGTTTTGCAGAAAACTGCGTCCGCGTCTACCAAAAGATGCATGCGCATGCTTAAAACGCGTTTTGGCACAAATCCATGTGCGGGTGCTAAAAAGAGCAGAATCGGCATGCTTTTCACGTCGTTTGGTAGAAATCCACGCGCGCGTTCTGCCAAAAGCACCATTTGCATGCATATCGTGTGGTTTTGCAGAAAACTGCGTCCGCGTCTACCAAAAGATGCATGTGCATGCTAAAAACGCGTTTTGGCACAAATCCATGTGCGGGTGCTAAAAAGAGCAGCATCGGCATGCTTTTCACGTCGTTTGGTAGAAATCCACGCGCGCGTTCTGCCAAAAGCACCATTTGCATGCATATCGTGTGGTTTTGCAGAAAACTGCGTCCCCGTCTACCAAAAGATGCATGCGCATGCTTAAAACGCGTTTTGGCACAAATCCATGTGCGGGTGCTAAAAAGAGCAGCATCGGCATGCTTTTCACGTCGTTTGGTAGAAATCCACGCGCGCGTTCTGCCAAAAGCACCATTTGCATGCATATCGTGTGGTTTTGCAGAAAACTGCGTCCGCGTCTACCAAAAGATGCATGCGCATGCTTAAAACGCGTTTTGGCACAAATCCATGTGCGGATGTTAAAAAGAGCAGCATCGGCATGCTTTTCACGTCGTTTGGTAGAAATCCACGGGCGCGTTCTGCCAAAAGCACCATTTGCATGCATACCGTGTGGTTTTGCAGAAAAATGCGTCCGCGTCTACCAAAAGATGCATGTGCATGCTAAAAACGCGTTTTGGCACAAATCCATATGCGGGTGCTAAAAAGAGCAGCATCGGCATGCTTTTCACGTCGTTTGGTAGAAATCCACGCGCGCGTTCTGCCAAAAGCACCATTTGCATGCATATCGTGTGGTTTTGCAGAAAACTGCGTCCGCGTCTACCAAAAGATGCATGCGCATGCTTAAAACGCGTTTTGGCACAAATCCATGTGCGGGTGCTAAAAAGAGCAGAATCGGCATGCCTTTCACGTCGTTTGGTAGAAATCCACGCGCGCGTTCTGCCAAAAGCACCATTTGCATGCATATCGTGTGGTTTTGCAGAAAACTGCGTCCGCGTCTACCAAAAGATGCATGCGCATGCTTAAAACGCGTTTTGGCACAAATCCGTGTGCGGGTGCTAAAAAGAGCAGCATCGGCATGCTTTTCACGTCGTTTGGTAGAAATCCACGCGCGCGTTCTGCCAAAAGCACCATTTGCATGCATATCGTGTGGTTTTGCAGAAAACTGCGTCCGCGTCTACCAAAAGATGCATGCGCATGCTTAAAACGCGTTTTGGCACAAATCCATGTGCGGGTGCTAAAAAGAGCAGAATCAGCATGCTTTTCACGTGGTTTGGTAGAAATCCACGCGCGCGATCTGCCAAAAGCACCAGTTGCATGCATATCGTGTGGTTTTGCAGAAAACTGCGTCCGCGTCTACCAAAAGATGCATGCGCATGCTTAAAACGCGTTTTGGCAAAAATCCATGTGCGGGTGCTAAAAAGAGCAGCATCGGCATGCTTTTCACGTCGTTTGGTAGAAATCAACACGCGCGTTCTGCCAAAAGCACCATTTGCATGCATATCGTGTGGTTTTGCAGAAAACTGCGTCCGCGTCTACCAAAAGATGCATGCGCATGCTTAAAACGCGTTTTGGCACAAATCCATGTGCGGATGTTAAAAAGAGCAGCATCGGCATGCTTTTCACGTCGTTTGGTAGAAATCCACGCGCGCGTTCTGCCAAAAGCACCATTTGCATGCATACCGTGTGGTTTTGCAGAAAAATGCGTCCGCGTCTACCAAAAGATGCATGTGCATGCTAAAAACGCGTTTTGGCACAAATCCATATGCGGGTGCTAAAAAGAGCAGCATCGGCATGCTTTTCACGTCGTTTGGTAGAAATCCACGCGCGCGTTCTGCCAAAAGCACCATTTGCATGCATATCGTGTGGTTTTGCAGAAAACTGCGTCCGCGTCTACCAAAAGATGCATGCGCATGCTTAAAACGCGTTTTGGCACAAATCCATGTGCGGGTGCTAAAAAGAGCAGAATCGGCATGCTTTTCACGTCGTTTGGTAGAAATCCACGCGCGCGTTCTGCCAACAGCACCATTTGCATGCATATCGTGTGGTTTTGCAGAAAACTGCGTCCGCGTCTACCAAAAGATGCATGCGCATGCTTAAAACGCGTTTTGGCACAAATCCATGTGCGGGTGCTAAAAAGAGCAGAATCGGCATGCTTTTCACGTCGTTTGGTAGAAATCCACGCGCGCGTTCTGCCAAAAGCACCATTTGCATGCATATCGTGTGGTTTTGCAGAAAACTGCGTCCGCGTCTACCAAAAGATGCATGTGCATGCTAAAAACGCGTTTTGGCACAAATCCATGTGCGGGTGCTAAAAAGAGCAGCATCGGCATGCTTTTCACGTCGTTTGGTAGAAATCCACGCGCGCGTTCTGCCAAAAGCACCATTTGCATGCATATCGTGTGGTTTTGCAGAAAACTGCGTCCCCGTCTACCAAAAGATGCATGCGCATGCTTAAAACGCGTTTTGGCACAAATCCATGTGCGGGTGCTAAAAAGAGCAGCATCGGCATGCTTTTCACGTCGTTTGGTAGAAATCCACGCGCGCGTTCTGCCAAAAGCACCATTTGCATGCATATCGTGTGGTTTTGCAGAAAACTGCGTCCGCGTCTACCAAAAGATGCATGCGCATGCTTAAAACGCATTTTGGCACAAATCCATGTGCGGATGTTAAAAAGAGCAGCATCGGCATGCTTTTCACGTCGTTTGGTAGAAATCCACGGGCGCGTTCTGCCAAAAGCACCATTTGCATGCATACCGTGTGGTTTTGCAGAAAAATGCGTCCGCGTCTACCAAAAGATGCATGTGCATGCTAAAAACGCGTTTTGGCACAAATCCATATGGGGGTGCTAAAAAGAGCAGCATCGGCATGCTTTTCACGTCGTTTGGTAGAAATCCACGCGCGCGTTCTGCCAAAAGCACCATTTGCATGCATATCGTGTGGTTTTGCAGAAAACTGCGTCCGCGTCTACCAAAAGATGCATGCGCATGCTTAAAACGCGTTTTGGCACAAATCCATGTGCGGGTGCTAAAAAGAGCAGAATCGGCATGCCTTTCACGTCGTTTGGTAGAAATCCACGCGCGCGTTCTGCCAAAAGCACCATTTGCATGCATATCGTGTGGTTTTGCAGAAAACTGCGTCCGCGTCTACCAAAAGATGCATGCGCATGCTTAAAACGCGTTTTGGCACAAATCCGTGTGCGGGTGCTAAAAAGAGCAGCATCGGCATGCTTTTCACGTCGTTTGGTAGAAATCCACGCGCGCGTTCTGCCAAAAGCACCATTTGCATGCATATCGTGTGGTTTTGCAGAAAACTGCGTCCGCGTCTACCAAAAGATGCATGTGCATGCTAAAAACGCGTTTTGGCACAAATCCATGTGCGGGTGCTAAAAAGAGCAGCATCGGCATGCTTTTCACGTCGTTTGGTAGAAATCCACGCGCGCGTTCTGCCAAAAGCACCATTTGCATGCATATCGTGTGGTTTTGCAGAAAACAGCGTCCGCGTCTACCAAAAGATGCATGCACATGCTTAAAACGCGTTTTGGCACAAATCCATGTGCGGGTGCTTAAAAGAGCAGCATCGGCATGCTTTTCACGTCGTTTGGTAGAAATCCACACGCGCGTTCTGCCAAAAGCACCATTTGCATGCATATCGTGTGGTTTTGCAGAAAACTGCGTCCGCGTCTACCAAAAGATGCATGCGCATGCTTAAAACGCGTTTTGGCACAAATCCATGTGCGGGTGTTAAAAAGAGCAGCATCGGCATGCTTTTTACGTCGTTTGGTAGAAATCCACGCGCGCGTTCTGCCAAAAGCAAAATTTGCATGCATACCGTGTGGTTTTGCAGAAAACTGCGTCCGCGTCTACCAAAAGATGCATGTGCATGCTAAAAACGCGTTTTGGCACAAATCCATGTGCGGGTGATAAAAAGAGCAGCATCGGCATGCTTTTCAGGTCGTTTGGTAGAAATCCACGCGCGCGTTCTGCCAAAAGCACCATTTGCATGCATATCGTGTGGTTTTGCAGAAAACTGCGTCCGCGTCTACCAAAAGATGCATGCGCATGCTTAAAACGCGTTTTGGCACAAATCCATGTGCGGGTGCTAAAAAGAGCAGAATCAGCATGCTTTTCACGTGGTTTGGTAGAAATCCACGCGCGCGATCTGCCAAAAGCACCATTTGCATGCATATCGTGTGGTTTTGCAGAAAACTGCGTCCGCGTCTACCAAAAGATGCATGTGCATGCTAAAAACGCGTATTGGCACAAATCCATGTGCGGGTGCTAAAAAGAGCAGCATCGGCATGCTTTTCACGTCGTTTGGTAGAAATCCACGCGCGCGTTCTGCCAAAAGCACCATTTGCATGCATATCGTGTGGTTTTGCAGAAAACTGCGTCCGCGTCTACCAAAAGATGCATGCGCATGCTTAAAACGCGTTTTGGCACAAATCCATGTGCGGGTGCTAAAAATAGCAGCATCGCCATGCTTTTCACGTCGTTTGGTAGAAATCCACACGCGCGTTCTGCCAAAAGCACCATTTGCATGCATATCGTGTGGTTTTGCAGAAAACTGCGTCCGCGTCTACCAAAAGATGCATGTGCATGCTAAAAACGCGTTTTGGCACAAATCCATGTGCGGGTGCTAAAAAGAGCAGCATCGGCATGCTTTTCACGTCGTTTGGTAGAAATCCACGCGCGCGTTCTGCCAAAAGCACCATTTGCATGCATATCGTGTGGTTTTGCAGAAAACAGCGTCCGCGTCTACCAAAAGATGCATGCACATGCTTAAAACGCGTTTTGGCACAAATCCATGTGCGGGTGCTAAAAAGAGCAGCATCGGCATGCTTTTCACGTCGTTTGGTAGAAATCCACACGCGCGTTCTGCCAAAAGCACCATTTGCATGCATATCGTGTGGTTTTGCAGAAAACTGCGTCCGCGTCTACCAAAAGATGCATGCGCATGCTTAAAACGCGTTTTGGCACAAATCCATGTGCGGGTGTTAAAAAGAGCAGCATCGGCATGCTTTTTACGTCGTTTGGTAGAAATCCACGCGCGCGTTCTGCCAAAAGCAAAATTTGCATGCATACCGTGTGGTTTTGCAGAAAACTGCGTCCGCGTCTACCAAAAGATGCATGTGCATGCTAAAAACGCGTTTTGGCACAAATCCATGTGCGGGTGATAAAAAGAGCAGCATCGGCATGCTTTTCAGGTCGTTTGGTAGAAATCCACGCGCGCGTTCTGCCAAAAGCACCATTTGCATGCATATCGTGTGGTTTTGCAGAAAACTGCGTCCGCGTCTACCAAAAGATGCATGCGCATGCTTAAAACGCGTTTTGGCACAAATCCATGTGCGGGTGCTAAAAAGAGCAGAATCAGCATGCTTTTCACGTGGTTTGGTAGAAATCCACGCGCGCGATCTGCCAAAAGCACCATTTGCATGCATATCGTGTGGTTTTGCAGAAAACTGCGTCCGCGTCTACCAAAAGATGCATGTGCATGCTAAAAACGCGTATTGGCACAAATCCATGTGCGGGTGCTAAAAAGAGCAGCATCGGCATGCTTTTCACGTCGTTTGGTAGAAATCCACGCGCGCGTTCTGCCAAAAGCACCATTTGCATGCATATCGTGTGGTTTTGCAGAAAACTGCGTCCGCGTCTACCAAAAGATGCATGCGCATGCTTAAAACGCGTTTTGGCACAAATCCATGTGCGGGTGCTAAAAATAGCAGCATCGCCATGCTTTTCACGTCGTTTGGTAGAAATCCACACGCGCGTTCTGCCAAAAGCACCATTTGCATGCATATCGTGTGGTTTTGCAGAAAACTGCGTCCGCGTCTACCAAAAGATGCATGTGCATGCTAAAAACGCGTTTTGGCACAAATCCATGTGCGGGTGCTAAAAAGAGCAGCATCGGCATGCTTTTCACGTCGTTTGGTAGAAATCCACGCGCGCGTTCTGCCAAAACCACCATTTGCATGCATATCGTGTGGTTTTGCAGAAAACTGCGTCCGCGTCTACCAAAAGATGCATGCGCATGCTTAAAACGCGTTTTGGCACAAATCCATGTGCGGGTGCTAAAAAGAGCAGCATCGGCATGCTTTTCACGTCGTTTGGTAGAAATCCACGCGCGCGTTCTGCCAAAAGCACCATTTGCATGCATATCGTGTGGTTTTGCAGAAAACTGCGTCCGCGTCTACCAAAAGATGCATGCGCATGCGTAAAACGCGTTTTGGCACAAATCCATGTGCGGGTGCTAAAAAGAGCAGCATCGGCATGCTTTTCACGTCGTTTGGTAGAAATCCACGCGCGCGTTCTGCCAAAAGCACCATTTGCATGCATATCGTGTGGTTTTGCAGAAAACTGCGTCCGCGTCTACCAAAAGATGCATGTGGATGCTCAAAACGCGTTTTGGCACAAATCCATGTGCGGGTGCTAAAAAGAGCAGCATCGGCATGCTTTTCACGTCGTTTGGTAGAAATCCACGCGCGCGTTCTGCCAAAAGCACCATTTGCATGCATATCGTGTGGTTTTGCAGAAAACTGCGTCCGCGTCTACCAAAAGATGCATGCGCATGCTTAAAACGCGTTTTGGCACAAATCCATGTGCGGGTGCTAAAAAGAGCAGCATCGGCATGCTTTTCACGTCGTTTGGAAGAAATCCACACGCGCGTTCTGCCAAAAGCACCATTTGCTAGCATATCGTGTGGTTTTGCAGAAAACTGCGTCCGCGTCTACCAAAAGATGCATGTGCATGCTAAAAACGCGTTTTGGCACAAATCCATGTGCGGGTAATAAAAAGAGCAGCATCGGCATGCTTTTCACGTCGTTTGGTAGAAATCCACGCGCGCGTTCTGCCAAAACCACCATTTGCATGCATATCGTGTGGTTTTGCAGAAAACTGCGTCCGCGTCTACCAAAAGATGCATGCGCATGCTTAAAACGCGTTTTGGCACAAATCCATGTGCGGGTGCTAAAAAGAGCAGCATCGGCATGCTTTTCACGTCGTTTGGTAGAAATCCACGCGCGCGTTCTGCCAAAAGCACCATTTGCATGCATATCGTGTGGTTTTGCAGAAAACTGCGTCCGCGTCTACCAAAAGATGCATGCGCATGCGTAAAACGCGTTTTGGCACAAATCCATGTGCGGGTGCTAAAAAGAGCAGCATCGGCATGCTTTTCACGTCGTTTGGTAGAAATCCACGCGCGCGTTCTGCCAAAAGCACCATTTGCATGCATATCGTGTGGTTTTGCAGAAAACTGCGTCCGCGTCTACCAAAAGATGCATGTGGATGCTCAAAACGCGTTTTGGCACAAATCCATGTGCGGGTGCTAAAAAGAGCAGCATCGGCATGCTTTTCACGTCGTTTGGTAGAAATCCACGCGCGCGTTCTGCCAAAAGCACCATTTGCATGCATATCGTGTGGTTTTGCAGAAAACTGCGTCCGCGTCTACCAAAAGATGCATGCGCATGCTTAAAACGCGTTTTGGCACAAATCCATGTGCGGGTGCTAAAAAGAGCAGCATCGGCATGCTTTTCACGTCGTTTGGAAGAAATCCACACGCGCGTTCTGCCAAAAGCACCATTTGCTTGCATATCGTGTGGTTTTGCAGAAAACTGCGTCCGCGTCTACCAAAAGATGCATGTGCATGCTAAAAACGCGTTTTGGCACAAATCCATGTGCGGGTAATAAAAAGAGCAGCATCGGCATGCTTTTCACGTCGTTTGGTAGAAATCCACGCGCGCGTTCTGCCAACAGCACCATTTGCATGCATATCGTGTGGTTTTGCAAAAAACTGCGTCCGCGTCTACCAAAAGATGCATGCGCATGCTTAAAACGCGTTTTGGCACAAATCCATGTGCGGGTGCTAAAAAGAGCAGCATCGGCGTGCTTTTCACGTCGTTTGGTAGAAATCCACGCGCGCGTTCTGCCAAAAGCACCATTTGCATGCATATCGTGTGGTTTTGCAGAAAACTGCGTCCGCGTCTACCAAAAGATGCATGCGCATGCTTAAAACGCGTTTTGGCACAAATCCATGTGCGGGTGCTAAAAAGAGCAGCATCGGCATGCTTTTCACGTCGTTTGGTAGAAATCCACGCGCGCGTTCTGCCAAAAGCACCATTTGCATGCATATCGTGTGGTTTTGCAGAAAACTGCGTCCGCGTCTACCAAAAGATGCATGTGCATGCTAAAAACGCGTTTTGGCACAAATCCATGTGCGGGTGCTAAAAAGAGCAGCATCGGCATGCTTTTCACGTCGTTTGGTAGAAATCCACGCGCGCGTTCTGCCAAAAGCACCATTTGCATGAATATCGTGTGGTTTTGCAGAAAACTGCGTCCGCGTCTACCAAAAGATGCATGCGCATGCTTAAAACGCGTTTTGGCACAAATCCATGTGCGGGTGCTAAAAAGAGCAGCATCGGCATGCTTTTCACGTCGTTTGGTAGAAATCCACGCGCGCGTTCTGCCAAAAGCACCATTTGCATGCATATCGTGTGGTTTTGCAGAAAACTGCGTCCGCGTCTACCAAAAGATGCATGCGCATGCTTAAAACGCGTTTTGGCACAAATCCATGTGCGGGTGCTAAAAAGAGCAGCATCGGCATGCTTTTCACGTCGTTTGGTAGAAATCCACACGCGCGTTCTGCCAAAAGCACCATTTGCATGCATATCGTGTGGTTTTGCAGAAAACTGCGTCCGCGTCTACCAAAAGATGCATGCGCATGCTTAAAACGCGTTTTGGCACAAATCCATGTGCGGATGTTAAAAAGAGCAGCATGGGCATGCTTTTCACGTCGTTTGGTAGAAATCCACGCGCGCGTTCTGCCAAAAGCACCATTTGCATGCATATCGTGTGGTTTTGCAGAAAACTGCGTCCGCGTCTACCAAAAGATGCATGTGCATGCTAAAAACGCGTTTTGGCACAAATCCATGTGCGGGTGCTAAAAAGAGCAGAATCGGCATGCTTTTCACGTCGTTTGGTAGAAATCCACGCGCGCGTTCTGCCAAAAGCACCATTTGCATGCATATCGTGTGGTTTTGCAGAAAACTGCGTCCGCGTCTACCAAAAGATGCATGCGCATGCTTAAAACGCGTTTTGGCACAAATCCATGTGCGGGTGCTAAAAAGAGCAGCATCGGCATGCTTTTCACGTCGTTTGGTAGAAATCCACACGCGCGTTCTGCCAAAAGCACCATTTGCATGCATATCGTGTGGTTTTGCAGAAAACTGCGTCCGCGTCTACCAAAAGATGCATGTGCATGCTAAAAACGCGTTTTGGCACAAATCCATGTGCGGGTGCTAAAAAGAGCAGCATCGGCATGCTTTTCACGTCGTTTGGTAGAAATCCACGCGCGCGTTCTGCCAAAACCACCATTTGCATGCATATCGTGTGGTTTTGCAGAAAACTGCGTCCGCGTCTACCAAAAGATGCATGCGCATGCTTAAAACGTGTTTTGGCACAAATCCATGTGCGGGTGCTAAAAAGAGCAGCATCGGCATGCTTTTCACGTCGTTTGGTAGAAATCCACGCGCGCGTTCTGCCAAAAGCACCATTTGCATGCATACCGTGCGGTTTTGCAGAAAACTGCGTCCGCGTCTACCATGTGCATGCTAAAAACGCGTTTTGGCACAAATCCATGTGCGGGTGACAAAAAGAGCAGCATCGGCATGCTTTTCAGGTCGTTTGGTAGAAATCCACGCGCGCGTTCTGCCAAAAGCACCATTTGCATGCATATCGTGTGGTTTTGCAGAAAACTGCGTCCGCGTCTACCAAAAGATGCATGCGCATGCTTAAAACGCGTTTTGGCACAAATCCATGTGCGGGTGCTAAAAAGAGCAGAATCGGCATGCTTTTCACGTCGTTTGGTAGAAATCCACGCGCGCGTTCTGCCAAAAGCACCATTTGCATGCATATCGTGTGGTTTTGCAGAAAACTGCGTCCGCGTCTACCAAAAGATGCATGTGCATGCTAAAAACGCGTTTTGGCACAAATCCATGTGCGGGTGCTAAAAAGAGCAGCATCGGCATGCTTTTCACGTCGTTTGGTAGAAATCCACGCGCGCGTTCTGCCAAAAGCACCATTTGCATGCATATCGTGTGGTTTTGCAGAAAACTGCGTCCGCGTCTACCAAAAGATGCATGCGCATGCTTAAAACGCGTTTTGGCACAAATCCATGTGCGGGTGCTAAAAAGAGCAGCATCGGCATGCTTTTCACGTCGTTTGGAAGAAATCCACGCGCGCGTTCTGCCAAAAGCACCATTTGCATGCATATCGTGTGGTTTTGCAGAAAACTGCGTCCGCGTCTACCAAAAGATGCATGTGCATGCTAAAAACGCGTTTTGGCACAAATCCATGTGCGGGTGCTAAAAAGAGCAGCATCGGCATGCTTTTCACGTCGTTTGGTAGAAATCCACGCGCGCGTTCTGCCAAAAGCACCATTTGCATGCATATCGTGTGGTTTTGCAGAAAACTGCGTCCGCGTCTACCAAAAGATGCATGCGCATGCTTAAAACGCGTTTTGGCACAAATCCATGTGCGGGTGCTAAAAATAGCAGCATCGCCATGCTTTTCACGTCGTTTGGTAGAAATCCACACGCGCGTTCTGCCAAAAGCACCATTTGCATGCATATCGTGTGGTTTTGCAGAAAACTGCGTCCGCGTCTACCAAAAGATGCATGTGCATGCTAAAAACGCGTTTTGGCACAAATCCATGTGCGGGTGCTAAAAAGAGCAGCATCGGCATGCTTTTCACGTCGTTTGGTAGAAATCCACGCGCGCGTTCTGCCAAAACCACCATTTGCATGCATATCGTGTGGTTTTGCAGAAAACTGCGTCCGCGTCTACCAAAAGATGCATGCGCATGCTTAAAACGCGTTTTGGCACAAATCCATGTGCGGGTGCTAAAAAGAGCAGCATCGGCATGCTTTTCACGTCGTTTGGTAGAAATCCACGCGCGCGTTCTGCCAAAAGCACCATTTGCATGCATATCGTGTGGTTTTGCAGAAAACTGCGTCCGCGTCTACCAAAAGATGCATGCGCATGCTTAAAACGCGTTTTGGCACAAATCCATGTGCGGGTGCTAAAAAGAGCAGCATCGGCATGCTTTTCACGTCGTTTGGTAGAAATCCACGCGCGCGTTCTGCCAAAAGCACCATTTGCATGCATATCGTGTGGTTTTGCAGAAAACTGCGTCCGCGTCTACCAAAAGATGCATGCGCATGCTTAAAACGCGCTTTGGCACAAATCCATGTGCGGATGTTAAAAAGAGCAGCATCGGCATGCTTTTCACGTCGTTTGGTAGAAATCCACGCGCGCGTTCTGCCAAAAGCACCATTTGCATGCATATCGTGTGGTTTTGCAGAAAACTGCGTCCGCGTCTACCAAAAGATGCATGCGCATGCTTAAAACGCGTTTTGGCACAAATCCATGTGCGGGTGCTAAAAAGAGCAGCATCGGCATGCTTTTCACTTCGTTTGGTAGAAATCCACGCGCGCGTTCTGCCAAAAGCACCATTTGCATGCATATCGTGTGGTTTTGCAGAAAACTGCGTCCGCGTCTACCAAAAGATGCATGTGCATGCTAAAAACGCGTTTTGGCACAAATCCATGTGCGGGTGCTAAAAAGAGCAGCATCGGCATGCTTTTCACGTCGTTTGGTAGAAATCCACGCGCGCGTTCTGCCAAAAGCACCATTTGCATGCATATCGTGTGGTTTTGCAGAAAACTGCGTCCGCGTCTACCAAAAGATGCATGCGCATGCTTAAAACGCGTTTTGGCACAAATCCATGTGCGGGTGCTAAAAAGAGCAGCATCGGCATGCTTTTCACGTCGTTTGGTAGAAATCCACACGCGCGTTCTGCCAAAAGCACCATTTGCATGCATATCGTGTGGTTTTGCAGAAAACTGCGTCCGCGTCTACCAAAAGATGCATGCGCATGCTTAAAACGCGTTTTGGCACAAATCCATGTGCGGATGTTAAAAAGAGCAGCATCGGCATGCTTTTCACGTCGTTTGGTAGAAATCCACGCGCGCGTTCTGCCAAAAGCACCATTTGCATGCATATCGTGTGGTTTTGCAGAAAACTGCGTCCGCGTCTACCAAAAGATGCATGTGCATGCTAAAAACGCGTTTTGGCACAAATCCATGTGCGGGTGCTAAAAAGAGCAGAATCGGCATGCTTTTCACGTCGTTTGGTAGAAATCCACGCGCGCGTTCTGCCAAAAGCACCATTTGCATGCATATCGTGTGGTTTTGCAGAAAACTGCGTCCGCGTCTACCAAAAGATGCATGCGCATGCTTAAAACGCGTTTTGGCACAAATCCATGTGCGGGTGCTAAAAAGAGCAGCATCGGCATGCTTTTCACGTCGTTTGGTAGAAATCCACACGCGCGTTCTGCCAAAAGCACCATTTGCATGCATATCGTGTGGTTTTGCAGAAAACTGCGTCCGCGTCTACCAAAAGATGCATGTGCATGCTAAAAACGCGTTTTGGCACAAATCCATGTGCGGGTGCTAAAAAGAGCAGCATCGGCATGCTTTTCACGTCGTTTGGTAGAAATCCACGCGCGCGTTCTGCCAAAACCACCATTTGCATGCATATCGTGTGGTTTTGCAGAAAACTGCGTCCGCGTCTACCAAAAGATGCATGCGCATGCTTAAAACGTGTTTTGGCACAAATCCATGTGCGGGTGCTAAAAAGAGCAGCATCGGCATGCTTTTCACGTCGTTTGGTAGAAATCCACGCGCGCGTTCTGCCAAAAGCACCATTTGCATGCATACCGTGCGGTTTTGCAGAAAACTGCGTCCGCGTCTACCATGTGCATGCTAAAAACGCGTTTTGGCACAAATCCATGTGCGGGTGACAAAAAGAGCAGCATCGGCATGCTTTTCAGGTCGTTTGGTAGAAATCCACGCGCGTGTTCTGCCAAAAGCACCATTTGCATGCATATCGTGTGGTTTTGCAGAAAACTGCGTCCGCGTCTACCAAAAGATGCATGCGCATGCTTAAAACGCGTTTTGGCACAAATCCATGTGCGGGTGCTAAAAAGAGCAGAATCGGCATGCTTTTCACGTCGTTTGGTAGAAATCCACGCGCGCGTTCTGCCAAAAGCACCATTTGCATGCATATCGTGTGGTTTTGCAGAAAACTGCGTCCGCGTCTACCAAAAGATGCATGTGCATGCTAAAAACGCGTTTTGGCACAAATCCATGTGCGGGTGCTAAAAAGAGCAGCATCGGCATGCTTTTCACGTCGTTTGGTAGAAATCCACGCGCGCGTTCTGCCAAAAGCACCATTTGCATGCATATCGTGTGGTTTTGCAGAAAACTGCGTCCGCGTCTACCAAAAGATGCATGCGCATGCTTAAAACGCGTTTTGGCACAAATCCATGTGCGGGTGCTAAAAAGAGCAGCATCGGCATGCTTTTCACGTCGTTTGGTAGAAATCCACGCGCGCGTTCTGCCAAAAGCACCATTTGCATGCATATCGTGTGGTTTTGCAGAAAACTGCGTCCGCGTCTACCAAAAGATGCATGTGCATGCTAAAAACGCGTTTTGGCACAAATCCATGTGCGGGTGCTAAAAAGAGCAGCATCGGCATGCTTTTCACGTCGTTTGGTAGAAATCCACGCGCGCGTTCTGCCAAAAGCACCATTTGCATGCATATCGTGTGGTTTTGCAGAAAACTGCGTCCGCGTCTACCAAAAGATGCATGTGCATGCTAAAAACGCGTTTTGGCACAAATCCATGTGCGGGTGCTAAAAAGAGCAGCATCGGCATGCTTTTCACGTCGTTTGGTAGAAATCCACGCGCGCGTTCTGCCAAAAGCACCATTTGCATGCATATCGTGTGGTTTTGCAGAAAACTGCGTCCGCGTCTACCAAAAGATGCATGCGCATGCTTAAAACGCGTTTTGGCACAAATCCATG
The DNA here is from genome assembly GCF_050947875.1 of Dermacentor variabilis. NCBI lineage: Eukaryota > Metazoa > Arthropoda > Arachnida > Ixodida > Ixodidae > Dermacentor > Dermacentor variabilis. Next base: position 70,844 of record NW_027460307.1, read on the forward strand.
TGCGGGTGCTAAAAAGAGCAGCATCGGCATGCTTTTCACGTCGTTTGGAAGAAATCCACGCGCGCGTTCTGCCAAAAGCACCATTTGCATGCATATCGTGTGGTTTTGCAGAAAACTGCGTCCGCGTCTACCAAAAGATGCATGTGCATGCTAAAAACGCGTTTTGGCACAAATCCATGTGCGGGTGCTAAAAAGAGCAGCATCGGCATGCTTTTCACGTCGTTTGGTAGAAATCCACGCGCGCGTTCTGCCAAAAGCACCATTTGCATGCATATCGTGTGGTTTTGCAGAAAACTGCGTCCGCGTCTACCAAAAGATGCATGCGCATGCTTAAAACGCGTTTTGGCACAAATCCATGTGCGGGTGCTAAAAATAGCAGCATCGCCATGCTTTTCACGTCGTTTGGTAGAAATCCACACGCGCGTTCTGCCAAAAGCACCATTTGCATGCATATCGTGTGGTTTTGCAGAAAACTGCGTCCGCGTCTACCAAAAGATGCATGTGCATGCTAAAAACGCGTTTTGGCACAAATCCATGTGCGGGTGCTAAAAAGAGCAGCATCGGCATGCTTTTCACGTCGTTTGGTAGAAATCCACGCGCGCGTTCTGCCAAAACCACCATTTGCATGCATATCGTGTGGTTTTGCAGAAAACTGCGTCCGCGTCTACCAAAAGATGCATGCGCATGCTTAAAACGCGTTTTGGCACAAATCCATGTGCGGGTGCTAAAAAGAGCAGCATCGGCATGCTTTTCACGTCGTTTGGTAGAAATCCACGCGCGCGTTCTGCCAAAAGCACCATTTGCATGCATATCGTGTGGTTTTGCAGAAAACTGCGTCCGCGTCTACCAAAAGATGCATGCGCATGCTTAAAACGCGTTTTGGCACAAATCCATGTGCGGGTGCTAAAAAGAGCAGCATCGGCATGCTTTTCACGTCGTTTGGTAGAAATCCACGCGCGCGTTCTGCCAAAAGCACCATTTGCATGCATATCGTGTGGTTTTGCAGAAAACTGCGTCCGCGTCTACCAAAAGATGCATGCGCATGCTTAAAACGCGTTTTGGCACAAATCCATGTGCGGGTGCTAAAAAGAGCAGCATCGGCATGCTTTTCACGTCGTTTGGTAGAAATCCACGCGCGCGTTCTGCCAAAAGCACCATTTGCATGCATATCGTGTGGTTTTGCAGAAAACTGCGTCCGCGTCTACCAAAAGATGCATGCGCATGCTTAAAACGCGTTTTGGCACAAATCCATGTGCGGGTGCTAAAAAGAGCAGCATCGGCATGCTTTTCACTTCGTTTGGTAGAAATCCACGCGCGCGTTCTGCCAAAAGCACCATTTGCATGCATATCGTGTGGTTTTGCAGAAAACTGCGTCCGCGTCTACCAAAAGATGCATGTGCATGCTAAAAACGCGTTTTGGCACAAATCCATGTGCGGGTGCTAAAAAGAGCAGCATCGGCATGCTTTTCACGTCGTTTGGTAGAAATCCACGCGCGCGTTCTGCCAAAAGCACCATTTGCATGCATATCGTGTGGTTTTGCAGAAAACTGCGTCCGCGTCTACCAAAAGATGCATGCGCATGCTTAAAACGCGTTTTGGCACAAATCCATGTGCGGGTGCTAAAAAGAGCAGCATCGGCATGCTTTTCACGTCGTTTGGTAGAAATCCACACGCGCGTTCTGCCAAAAGCACCATTTGCATGCATATCGTGTGGTTTTGCAGAAAACTGCGTCCGCGTCTACCAAAAGATGCATGCGCATGCTTAAAACGCGTTTTGGCACAAATCCATGTGCGGATGTTAAAAAGAGCAGCATCGGCATGCTTTTCACGTCGTTTGGTAGAAATCCACGCGCGCGTTCTGCCAAAAGCACCATTTGCATGCATATCGTGTGGTTTTGCAGAAAACTGCGTCCGCGTCTACCAAAAGATGCATGTGCATGCTAAAAACGCGTTTTGGCACAAATCCATGTGCGGGTGCTAAAAAGAGCAGAATCGGCATGCTTTTCACGTCGTTTGGTAGAAATCCACGCGCGCGTTCTGCCAAAAGCACCATTTGCATGCATATCGTGTGGTTTTGCAGAAAACTGCGTCCGCGTCTACCAAAAGATGCATGCGCATGCTTAAAACGCGTTTTGGCACAAATCCATGTGCGGGTGCTAAAAAGAGCAGCATCGGCATGCTTTTCACGTCGTTTGGTAGAAATCCACACGCGCGTTCTGCCAAAAGCACCATTTGCATGCATATCGTGTGGTTTTGCAGAAAACTGCGTCCGCGTCTACCAAAAGATGCATGTGCATGCTAAAAACGCGTTTTGGCACAAATCCATGTGCGGGTGCTAAAAAGAGCAGCATCGGCATGCTTTTCACGTCGTTTGGTAGAAATCCACGCGCGCGTTCTGCCAAAACCACCATTTGCATGCATATCGTGTGGTTTTGCAGAAAACTGCGTCCGCGTCTACCAAAAGATGCATGCGCATGCTTAAAACGTGTTTTGGCACAAATCCATGTGCGGGTGCTAAAAAGAGCAGCATCGGCATGCTTTTCACGTCGTTTGGTAGAAATCCACGCGCGCGTTCTGCCAAAAGCACCATTTGCATGCATACCGTGCGGTTTTGCAGAAAACTGCGTCCGCGTCTACCATGTGCATGCTAAAAACGCGTTTTGGCACAAATCCATGTGCGGGTGACAAAAAGAGCAGCATCGGCATGCTTTTCAGGTCGTTTGGTAGAAATCCACGCGCGTGTTCTGCCAAAAGCACCATTTGCATGCATATCGTGTGGTTTTGCAGAAAACTGCGTCCGCGTCTACCAAAAGATGCATGCGCATGCTTAAAACGCGTTTTGGCACAAATCCATGTGCGGGTGCTAAAAAGAGCAGAATCGGCATGCTTTTCACGTCGTTTGGTAGAAATCCACGCGCGCGTTCTGCCAAAAGCACCATTTGCATGCATATCGTGTGGTTTTGCAGAAAACTGCGTCCGCGTCTACCAAAAGATGCATGTGCATGCTAAAAACGCGTTTTGGCACAAATCCATGTGCGGGTGCTAAAAAGAGCAGCATCGGCATGCTTTTCACGTCGTTTGGTAGAAATCCACGCGCGCGTTCTGCCAAAAGCACCATTTGCATGCATATCGTGTGGTTTTGCAGAAAACTGCGTCCGCGTCTACCAAAAGATGCATGCGCATGCTTAAAACGCGTTTTGGCACAAATCCATGTGCGGGTGCTAAAAAGAGCAGCATCGGCATGCTTTTCACGTCGTTTGGTAGAAATCCACGCGCGCGTTCTGCCAAAAGCACCATTTGCATGCATATCGTGTGGTTTTGCAGAAAACTGCGTCCGCGTCTACCAAAAGATGCATGTGCATGCTAAAAACGCGTTTTGGCACAAATCCATGTGCGGGTGCTAAAAAGAGCAGCATCGGCATGCTTTTCACGTCGTTTGGTAGAAATCCACGCGCGCGTTCTGCCAAAAGCACCATTTGCATGCCTATCGTGTGGTTTTGCAGAAAACTGCGTCCGCGTCTACCAAAAGATGCATGCGCATGCTCAAAACGCGTTTTGGCACAAATCCATGTGCGGATGTTAAAAAGAGCAGCATCGGCATGCCTTTCACGTCGTTTGGTAGAAATCCACGCGCGCGTTCTGCCAAAAGCACCATTTGCATGCATATCGTGTGGTTTTGCAGAAAACTGCGTCCGCGTCTACCAAAAGATGCATGCGCATGCTTAAAACGCGTTTTGGCACAAATCCATGTGCGGGTGCTAAAAAGAGCAGCATCGGCATGCTTTTCACGTCGTTTGGTAGAAATCCACGCGCGTGTTCTGCCAAAAGCACCATTTGCATGCATATCGTGTGGTTTTGCAGAAAACTAAAACTGCGTCCGCGTCTACCAAAGGTGCATGTGCATGCTTAAAACGCGTTTTGGCACAAATCCATGTGCGGGTGCTAAAAAGAGCAGCATCGGCATGCTTTTCACGTCGTTTGGTAGAAATCCACGCGCGCGTTCTGCCAAAAGCACCATTTGCATGCATATCGTGTGGTTTTGCAGAAAACTGCGTCCGCGTCTACCAAAAGATGCATGCGCATGCTTAAAACGCGTTTTGGCACAAATCCATGTGCGTGTGCTAAAAAGAGCAGCATCGGCATGCTTTTCACGTCGTTTGGTAGAAATCCACGCGCGCGTTCTGCCAAAAGCACCATTTGCATGCATATCGTGTGGTTTTGCAGAAAACTGCGTCCGCGTCTACCAAAAGATCCATGCGCATGCTTAAAACGCGTTTTGGCACAAATCCATGTGCGGGTGCTAAAAAGAGCAGCATTGGCATGTTTTTCACGTCGTTTGGTAGAAATCCACGCGCGCATTCTGCCAAAAGCACCATTTGCATGCATATCGTGTGGTTTTGCAGAAAACTGCGTCCGCGTCTACCAAAAGATGCATGCGCATGCTTAAAACGCGTTTTGGCACAAATCCATGTGCGGGTGCTAAAAAGAGCAGCATCGGCATGCTTTTCACGTCGTTTGGTAGAAATCCACGCGCGCGTTCTGCCAAAAGCACCATTTGCATGCATATCGTGTGGTGTTGCAGAAAACTGCGTCCTCGTCTACCAAAGATGCATGCGCATGCTTAAAACGCGTTTTGGCACAAATCCATGTGCGGGTGCTAAAAAGAGCAGCATCGGCATGCTTTTCACGTCGTTTGGTAGAAATCCACGCGCGCGTTCTGCCAAAAGCACCATTTGCATGCATATCGTGTGGTTTTGCTGAAAACTGCGTCCGCGTCTACCAAAGGTGCATGTGCATGCTTAAAACGCGTTTTGGCACAAATCCATGTGCGGGTGCTAAAAAGAGCAGCATCGGCATGCTTTTCACGTCGTTTGGTAGAAATCCACGCACGCGTTCTGCCAAAAGCACCATTTGCATGCATATCGTGTGGTTTTGCAGAAAACTGCGTCCGCGTCTACCAAAATATGCATGCGCATGCTTAAAACGCGTTTTGGCACAAATCCATGTGCGGGTGCTAAAAAGAGCAGCATCGGCATGCTTTTCACGTCGTTTGGTAGAAATCCACGCGTGCGTTCTGCCAAAAGCACCATTTGCATGCATATCGTGTGGTTTTGCAGAAAACTGCGTCCGCGTCTACCAAAAGATGCATGTGCATGCTTAAAACGCGTTTTGGCACAAATCCATGTGCGGGTGCTAAAAAGAGCATCATCGGCATGCTTTTCACGTCGTTTGGTAGAAATCCACGCGCGTGTTCTGCCAAAAGCACCATTTGCATGCATATCGTGTGGTTTTGCAGAAAACTGCGTCCGCGTCTACCAAAGGTGCATGTGCATGCTTAAAACGCGTTTTGGCACAAATACCTGTGCGGGTGCTAAAAAGAGCAGCATCGGCATGCTTTTCACGTCGTTTGGTAGAAATCCACGCGCGCGTTCTGCCAAAAGCACCATTTGCATGCATATCGTATGGTTTTGCAGAAAACTGCGTCCTCGTCTACCAAAAGATGCATGCGCATGCTTAAAACGCGTTTTGGCACAAATCCATGTGCGGGTGCTAAAAAGAGCAGCATCGGCATGCTTTTCACGTCGTTTGGTAGAAATCCACGCGCGCGTTCTGCCAAAAGCACCATTTGCATGCATATCGTGTGGTTTTGCAGAAAACTGCGTCCGCGTCTACCAAAGGTGCATGTGCATGCTTAAAACGCGTTTTGGCACAAATCCATGTGCGGGTGCTAAAAAGAGCAGCATCGGCATGCTTTTCACGTCGTTTGGTGGAAATCCACGCGCGCGTTCTGCCAAAAGCACCATTTGCATGCATATCATGTGGTTTTGCAGAAAACTGCGTCCGCGTCTACCAAAAGATGCATGCGCATGCTTAAAACGCGTTTTGGCACAAATCCATGTGCGGGTGCTAAAAAGAGCAGCATTGGCATGTTTTTCACGTCGTTTGGTACAAATCCACGCGCGCATTCTGCCAAAAGCACCATTTGCATGCATATCGTGTGGTTTTGCAGAAAACTGCGTCCGCGTCTACCAAAAGATGCATGCGCATGCTTAAAACGCGTTTTGGCACAAATCCATGTGCGGGTGCTAAAAAGAGCAGCATCGGCATGCTTTTCACGTCGTTTGGTAGAAATCCACGCGCGCGTTCTGCCAAAAGCACCATTTGCATGCATATCGTGTGGTGTTGCAGAAAACTGCGTCCTCGTCTGCCAAAGATGCATGCGCATGCTTAAAACGCGTTTTGGCACAAATCCATGTGCGGGTGCTAAAAAGAGCAGCATCGGCATGCTTTTCACGTCGTTTGGTAGAAATCCACGCGCGCGTTCTGCCAAAAGCACCATTTGCATGCATATCGTGTGGTTTTGCTGAAAACTGCGTCCGCGTCTACCAAAGGTGCATGTGCATGCTTAAAACGCGTTTTGGCACAAATCCATGTGCGGGTGCTAAAAACAGCAGCATCGGCATGCTTTTCACGTCGTTTGGTAGAAATCCACGCGCGCGTTCTGCCAAAAGCACCATTTGCATGCATATCGTGTGGTTTTGCAGAAAACAGCGTCCGCGTCTTCCAAAAAATGCATGCGCATGCTTAAAACGCGTTTTGGCACAAATCCATGTGCGGGTGCTAAAAAGAGCAGCATCGGCATGCTTTTCACGTCGTTTGGTAGAAATCCACGCGCGCGTTCTGCCAAAAGCACCATTTGCATGCATATCGTGTGGTTTTGCAGAAAACTGCGTCCGCGTCTACCAAAAGATGCATGTGCATGCTTAAAACGCGTTTTGGCACAAATCTATGTGCGGGTGCTAAAAAGAGCAGCATCGCCATGCTTTTCACGTCGTTTGGCAGAAATCCACGCGCGCGTTCTGCCAAAAGCAGCATTTGCATGCATATCGTGTGGTTTTGCAGAAAACTGCGTCCGCGTCTACCAAAGATGCATGCGCATGCTTAAAACGCGTTTTGGCACAAATCCATGTGCGGGTGCTAAAAAGAGCAGCATCGGCATGCTTTTCACGTCGTTTGGTAGAAATCCACGCGTGCGTTCTGCCAAAAGCACCATTTGCATGCATATCGTGTGGGTTTGCAGAAAACTGCGTCCGCGTCTACCAAAAGATGCATGTGCATGCTTAAAACGCGTTTTGGCACAAATCCATGTGCGGGTGCTAAAAAGAGCATCATCGGCATGCTTTTCACGTCGTTTGGTAGAAATCCACGCGCGTGTTCTGCCAAAAGCACCATTTGCATGCATATCGTGTGGTTTTGCAGAAAACTGCGTCCGCGTCTACCAAAGGTGCATGTGCATGATTAAAACGCGTTTTGGCACAAATCCATGTGCGGGTGCTAAAAAGAGCAGCATCGGCATACTTTTCACGTCGTTTGGTAGAAATCCACGCGCGCGTTCTGCCAAAAGCACCATTTGCATGCATATCGTGTGGTTTTGCAGAAAACTGCGTCCTCGTCTACCAAAAATGCATGCGCATGCTTAAAACGCGTTTTGGCACAAATCCATGTGCGGGTGCTAAAAAGAGCAGCATCGGCATGCTTTTTACGTCGTTTGGTAGAAATCCACGCGCGCGTTCTGCCAAAAGCACCATTTGCATGCATATCGTGTGGTTTTGCAGAAAACTGCGTCCGCGTCTACCAAAGGTGCATGTGCATGCTTAAAACGCGTTTTGGCACAAATTCATGTGCGGGCGCTAAAAAGAGCAGCATCGGCATGCTTTTCACGTCGTTTGGTAGAAATCCACGCGCGCGTTCTGCCAAAAGCACCATTTGCATGCATATCGTGTGGTTTTGCAGAAAACTGCGTCCTCGTCTACCAAAAGATGCATGCGCATGCTTAAAACGCGTTTTGGCACAAATCCATGTGCGGGTGCTAAAAAGAGCAGCATCGGCATGCTTTTCACGTCGTTTGGTAGAAATCCACGCGCGCGTTCTGCCAAAAGCACCATTTGCATGCATATCGTGTGGTTTTGCAGAAAACTGCGTCCGCGTCTACCAAAGGTGCATGTGCATGCTTAAAACGCGTTTTGGAACAAATCCATGTGCGGGAGCTAAAAAGAGCAGCATCGGCATGCTTATCACGTGGTTTGGTAGAAATACACGCGCGCGTTCTGCCAAAAGCACCATTTGCATGCATATCGTGTGGTTTTGCAGAAAACTGCGTCAGCGTCTACCAAAAGATGCATGCGCATGCTTAAAACGCGTTTTGACACAAATCCATGTGCGGGTGCTAAAAAGAGCAGCATCGGCATGCTTTTCACGTCGTTTGGTAGAAATCCACGCGCGCGTTCTGCCAAAAGCACCATTTGCATGCATATCGTGTGGTTTTGCAGAAAACTGCGTCCGCGTCTACCAAAGGTGCATGTGCATGCTTAAAACGCGTTTTGGCACAAATCCATGTGCGGGTGCTAAAAGAGCAGCATCGGCATGCTTTTCACGTCGTTTGGTAGAAATCCACGCGCGCGTTCTGCCAAAAGCACCATTTGCATGCATATCGTGTGGTTTTGCAGAAAACTGCGTCCGCGTCTACCAAAAGATGCATGTGCATGCTTAAAACGCGTTTTGGCACAAATCTATGTGCGGGTGCTAAAAAGAGCAGCATCGGCATGCTTTTCACGTCGTTTGGCAGAAATCCACGCGCGCGTTCTGCCAAAAGCAGCATTTGCATGCATATCGTGTGGTTTTGCAGAAAACTGCGTCCGCGTCTACCAAAAGATGCATGCGCATGCTTAAAACGCGTTTTGGCACAAATCCATGTGCGGGTGCTAAAAAGAGCAGCATCGGCATGCTTTTCACGTCGTATGGTAGAAATCCACGCGTGCGTTCTGCCAAAAGCACCATTTGCATGCATATCGTGTGGGTTTGCAGAAAACTGCGTCCGCGTCTACCAAAAGATGCATGTGCATGCTTAAAACGCGTTTTGGCACAAATCCATGTGCGGGTGCTAAAAAGAGCATCATCGGCATGCTTTTCACGTCGTTTGGTAGAAATCCACGCGCGTGTTCTGCCAAAAGCACCATTTGCATGCATATCGTGTGGTTTTGCAGAAAACTGCGTCCGCGTCTACCAAAGGTGCATGTGCATGATTAAAACGCGTTTTGGCACAAATCCATGTGCGGGTGCTAAAAAGAGCAGCATCGGCATACTTTTCACGTCGTTTGGTAGAAATCCACGCGCGCGTTCTGCCAAAAGCACCATTTGCATGCATATCGTGTGGTTTTGCAGAAAACTGCGTCCTCGTCTACCAAAAATGCATGCGCATGCTTAAAACGCGTTTTGGCACAAATCCATGTGCGGGCGCTAAAAAGAGCAGCATCGGCATGCTTTTCACGTCGTTTGGTAGAAATCCACGCGCGCGTTCTGCCAAAAGCACCATTTGCATGCATATCGTGTGGTTTTGCAGAAAACTGCGTCCTCGTCTACCAAAAGATGCATGCGCATGCTTAAAACGCGTTTTGGCACAAATCCATGTGCGGGTGCTAAAAAGAGCAGCATCGGCATGCTTTTCACGTCGTTTGGTAGAAATCCACGCGCGCGTTCTGCCAAAAGCACCATTTGCATGCATATCGTGTGGTTTTGCAGAAAACTGCGTCCGCGTCTACCAAAGGTGCATGTGCATGCTTAAAACGCGTTTTGGAACAAATCCATGTGCGGGAGCTAAAAAGAGCAGCATCGGCATGCTTATCACGTGGTTTGGTAGAAATACACGCGCGCGTTCTGCCAAAAGCACCATTTGCATGCATATCGTGTGGTTTTGCAGAAAACTGCGTCAGCGTCTACCAAAAGATGCATGCGCATGCTTAAAACGCGTTTTGACACAAATCCATGTGCGGGTGCTAAAAAGAGCAGCATCGGCATGCTTTTCACGTCGTTTGGTAGAAATCCACGCGCGCGTTCTGCCAAAAGCACCATTTGCATGCATATCGTGTGGTTTTGCAGAAAACTGCGTCCGCGTCTACCAAAAGATGCATGCGCATGCTCAAAACGCGTTTTGGCACAAATCCATGTGCGGGTGCTAATAAGAGCAGCATCGGCATGCTTTTCATGTCGTTTGGTAGAAATCCACGCGCGCGTTCTGCCAAAAGCACCATTTGCATGCATATCGTGTGGTTTTGCAGAAAACTGCGTCCGCGTCTACCAAAAGATGCATGTGCATGCTTAAAACGCGTTTTGGCACAAATCCATGTGCGGGTGCTAAAAAGAGTAGCATCGGCATGCTTTTCACGTCGTTTGGTAGAAATCCACGCGCGCGTTCTGCCAAAACCACCATTTGCATGCATATCGTGTGGTTTTGCAGAAAACTGCGTCCGCGTCTACCAAAAGATGCATGTGCATGCTTAAAACGCGTTTTGGCACAAATCTATGTGCGGGTGCTAAAAAGAGCAGCATCGGCATGCTTTTCACGTCGTTTGGCAGAAATCCACGCGCGCGTTCTGCCAAAAGCAGCATTTGCATGCATATCGTGTGGTTTTGCAGAAAACTGCGTCCTCGTCTACCAAAAGATGCATGCGCATGCTTAAAACGCGTTTTGGCACAAATCCATGTGCGGGTGCTAAAAAGAGCAGCATCGGCATGCTTTTCACGTCGTTTGGTAGAAATCCACGCGCGCGTTCTGCCAAAAGCACCATTTGCATGCATATCGTGTGGTTTTGCAGAAAACTGCGTCCGCGTCTACCAAAGGTGCATGTGCATGCTTAAAACGCGTTTTGGAACAAATCCATGTGCGGGAGCTAAAAAGAGCAGCATCGGCATGCTTATCACGTGGTTTGGTAGAAATACACGCGCGCGTTCTGCCAAAAGCACCATTTGCATGCATATCGTGTGGTTTTGCAGAAAACTGCGTCAGCGTCTACCAAAAGATGCATGCGCATGCTTAAAACGCGTTTTGACACAAATCCATGTGCGGGTGCTAAAAAGAGCAGCATCGGCATGCTTTTCACGTCGTTTGGTAGAAATCCACGCGCGCGTTCTGCCAAAAGCACCATTTGCATGCATATCGTGTGGTTTTGCAGAAAACTGCGTCCGCGTCTACCAAAGGTGCATGTGCATGCTTAAAACGCGTTTTGGCACAAATCCATGTGCGGGTGCTAAAAGAGCAGCATCGGCATGCTTTTCACGTCGTTTGGTAGAAATCCACGCGCGCGTTCTGCCAAAAGCACCATTTGCATGCATATCGTGTGGTTTTGCAGAAAACTGCGTCCGCGTCTACCAAAAGATGCATGTGCATGCTTAAAACGCGTTTTGGCACAAATCTATGTGCGGGTGCTAAAAAGAGCAGCATCGGCATGCTTTTCACGTCGTTTGGCAGAAATCCACGCGCGCGTTCTGCCAAAAGCAGCATTTGCATGCATATCGTGTGGTTTTGCAGAAAACTGCGTCCGCGTCTACCAAAAGATGCATGCGCATGCTTAAAACGCGTTTTGGCACAAATCCATGTGCGGGTGCTAAAAAGAGCAGCATCGGCATGCTTTTCACGTCGTATGGTAGAAATCCACGCGTGCGTTCTGCCAAAAGCACCATTTGCATGCATATCGTGTGGGTTTGCAGAAAACTGCGTCCGCGTCTACCAAAAGATGCATGTGCATGCTTAAAACGCGTTTTGGCACAAATCCATGTGCGGGTGCTAAAAAGAGCATCATCGGCATGCTTTTCACGTCGTTTGGTAGAAATCCACGCGCGTGTTCTGCCAAAAGCACCATTTGCATGCATATCGTGTGGTTTTGCAGAAAACTGCGTCCGCGTCTACCAAAGGTGCATGTGCATGATTAAAACGCGTTTTGGCACAAATCCATGTGCGGGTGCTAAAAAGAGCAGCATCGGCATACTTTTCACGTCGTTTGGTAGAAATCCACGCGCGCGTTCTGCCAAAAGCACCATTTGCATGCATATCGTGTGGTTTTGCAGAAAACTGCGTCCTCGTCTACCAAAAATGCATGCGCATGCTTAAAACGCGTTTTGGCACAAATCCATGTGCGGGCGCTAAAAAGAGCAGCATCGGCATGCTTTTCACGTCGTTTGGTAGAAATCCACGCGCGCGTTCTGCCAAAAGCACCATTTGCATGCATATCGTGTGGTTTTGCAGAAAACTGCGTCCGCGTCTACCAAAGGTGCATGTGCATGCTTAAAACGCGTTTTGGAACAAATCCATGTGCGGGAGCTAAAAAGAGCAGCATCGGCATGCTTATCACGTGGTTTGGTAGAAATACACGCGCGCGTTCTGCCAAAAGCACCATTTGCATGCATATCGTGTGGTTTTGCAGAAAACTGCGTCAGCGTCTACCAAAAGATGCATGCGCATGCTTAAAACGCGTTTTGACACAAATCCATGTGCGGGTGCTAAAAAGAGCAGCATCGGCATGCTTTTCACGTCGTTTGGTAGAAATCCACGCGCGCGTTCTGCCAAAAGCACCATTTGCATGCATATCGTGTGGTTTTGCAGAAAACTGCGTCCGCGTCTACCAAAAGATGCATGCGCATGCTCAAAACGCGTTTTGGCACAAATCCATGTGCGGGTGCTAATAAGAGCAGCATCGGCATGCTTTTCATGTCGTTTGGTAGAAATCCACGCGCGCGTTCTGCCAAAAGCACCATTTGCATGCATATCGTGTGGTTTTGCAGAAAACTGCGTCCGCGTCTACCAAAAGATGCATGTGCATGCTTAAAACGCGTTTTGGCACAAATCCATGTGCGGGTGCTAAAAAGAGTAGCATCGGCATGCTTTTCACGTCGTTTGGTAGAAATCCACGCGCGCGTTCTGCCAAAACCACCATTTGCATGCATATCGTGTGGTTTTGCAGAAAACTGCGTCCGCGTCTACCAAAAGATGCATGTGCATGCTTAAAACGCGTTTTGGCACAAATCTATGTGCGGGTGCTAAAAAGAGCAGCATCGGCATGCTTTTCACGTCGTTTGGCAGAAATCCACGCGCGCGTTCTGCCAAAAGCAGCATTTGCATGCATATCGTGTGGTTTTGCAGAAAACTGCGTCCGCGTCTACCAAAAGATGCATGCGCATGCTTAAAACGCGTTTTGGCACAAATCCATGTGCGGGTGCTAAAAAGAGCAGCATCGGCATGCTTTTCACGTCGTTTGGTAGAAATCCACGCGCGCGTTCTGTGAAAAGCACCATTTGCATGCATATCGTGTGGTTTTGCAGAAAACTGCGTCCGCGTCTACCAAAGGTGCATGTGCATGCTTAAAACGCGTTTTGGCACAAATCCATGTGCGGGTGCTAAAAAGAGCAGCATCGGCATGCTTTTCACGTCGTTTGGTAGAAATCCACGCGCGCGTTCTGCCAAAAGCACCATTTGCATGCATATCGTGTGGTTTTGCAGAAAACTGCGTCCGCGTCTACCAAAAGATGCATGCGCATGCTTAAAACGCGTTTTGGCACAAATCCATGTGCGGGTGCTAAAAAGAGCAGCATCGGCATGCTCTTCACGTCGTTTGGTAGAAATCCACGCGCGCGTTCTGCCAAAAGCACCATTTGCATGCATATCGTGTGGTTTTGCAGAAAACTGCGTCCGCGTCTACCAAAAGTGCATGCGCATGCTTAAAACGCGTTTTGGCACAAATCCATGTGCGGGTGCTAAAAAGAGCAGCATCGGCATGCTTTTCACGTCGTTTGGTAGAAATCCACGTGCGCGTTCTGTCAAAAGCACCATTTGCATGCATATCGTGTGGTTTTGCAGAAAACTGCGTCCGCGTCTACCAAAGGTGCATGTGCATGCTTAAAACGCGTTTTGGCACAAATCCATGTGCGGGTGCTAAAAAGAGCAGCATCGGCATGCTTTTCACGTCGTTTGGTAGAAATCCACGCGCGCGTTCTGCCAAAAGCACAATTTGCATGCATATCGTGTGGTTTTGCAGAAAACTGCGTCCGCGTCTACCAAAAGATGCATGCGCATGCTTAAAACGCGTTTTGGCACAAATCCATGTGCGTGTGCTAAAAATAGCAGCATCGGCATGCTTTTCACGTCGTTTGGTAGAAATCCACGCGCGCGTTCTGCCAAAAGCACCATTTGCATGCATATCGTGTGGTTTTGCAGAAAACTGCGTCCGCGTCTACCAAAAGATGCATGCGCATGCTTAAAACGCGTTTTGGCACAAATCCATGTGCGGGTGCTAAAAAGAGCAGCATCGGCATGTTTTTCACGTTGTTTGGTAGAAATCCACGCGCGCATTCTGCCAAAAGCACCATTTGCATGCATATCGTGTGGTTTTGCAGAAAACTGCGTCCGCGTCTACCAAAAGATGCATGCGCATGCTTAAAACGCGTTTTGGCCCAAATCCATGTGCGGGTGCTAAAAAGAGCAGCATCGGCATGCTTTTCACGTCGTTTGGTAGAAATCCACGCGCGCGTTCTGCCAAAAGCACCATTTGCATGCATATCGTGTGGTTTTGCAGAAAACTGCGTCCTCGTCTACCAAAAGATGCATGCGCATGCTTAAAACGCGTTTTGGCACAAATCCATGTGCGGGTGCAAAAAGAGCAGCATCGGCATGCTTTTCACGTCGTTTGGTAGAAATCCACGCGCGCGTTCTGCCAAAAGCACCATTTGCATGCATATCGTGTGGTTTTGCAGAAAACTGCGTCCGCGTCTACCAAAGGTGCATGTGCATGCTTAAAACGCGTTTTGGCACAAATCCATGTGCGGGTGCTAAAAAGAGCAGCATCGGCATGCTTTTCACGTCGTTTGGTAAAAATCCACGCGCGCGTTCTGCCAAAAGCACCATTTGCATGCATATCGTGTGGTTTTGCAGAAAACTGCGTCCGCGTCTACCATAAAATGCATGCGCATGCTTAAAACGCGTTTTGGCACAAATCCATGTGCGGGTGCTAAAAAGAGCAGCATCGGCATGCTTTTCACGTCGTTTGGTAGAAATCCACGCGTGCGTTCTGCCAAAAGCACCATTTGCATGCATATCGTGTGGGTTTGCAGAAAACTGCGTCCGCGTCTACCAAAAGATGCATGTGCATGCTTAAAACGCGTTTTGGCACAAATCCATGTGCGGGTGCTAAAAAGAGCATCATCGGCATGCTTTTCACGTCGTTTGGTAGAAATCCACGCGCGTGTTCTGCCAAAAGCACCATTTGCATGCATATCGTGTGGTTTTGCAGAAAACTGCGTCCGCGTCTACCAAAAGATGCATGCACATGCTTAAAACGCGTTTTGGCACAAATTCATGTGCGTGTGCTAAAAAGAGCAGCATCGGCATGCTTTTCACGTCGTTTGGTAGAAATCCACGCGCGCGTTCTGCCAAAAGCACCATTTGCATGCATATCGTGTGGTTTTGCAGAAAACTGCGTCCGCGTCTACCAAAAGATGCATGCGCATGCTTAAAACGCGTTTTGGCACAAATCCATGTGCGGGTGCTAAAAAGAGCAGCATCGGCATGTTTTTCACGTTGTTTGGTAGAAATCCACGCGCGCATTCTGCCAAAAGCACCATTTGCATGCATATCGTGTGGTTTTGCAGAAAACTGCGTCCGCGTCTACCAAAAGATGCATGCGCATGCTTAAAACGCGTTTTGGCCCAAATCCATGTGCGGGTGCTAAAAAGAGCAGCATCGGCATGCTTTTCACGTCGTTTGGTAGAAATCCACGCGCGCGTTCTGCCAAAAGCACCATTTGCATGCATATCGTGTGGTTTTGCAGAAAACTGCGTCCTCGTCTACCAAAAGATGCATGCGCATGCTTAAAACGCGTTTTGGCACAAATCCATGTGCGGGTGCAAAAAGAGCAGCATCGGCATGCTTTTCACGTCGTTTGGTAGAAATCCACGCGCGCGTTCTGCCAAAAGCACCATTTGCATGCATATCGTGTGGTTTTGCAGAAAACTGCGTCCGCGTCTACCAAAGGTGCATGTGCATGCTTAAAACGCGTTTTGGCACAAATCCATGTGCGGGTGCTAAAAAGAGCAGCATCGGCATGCTTTTCACGTCGTTTGGTAAAAATCCACGCGCGCGTTCTGCCAAAAGCACCATTTGCATGCATATCGTGTGGTTTTGCAGAAAACTGCGTCCGCGTCTACCATAAAATGCATGCGCATGCTTAAAACGCGTTTTGGCACAAATCCATGTGCGGGTGCTAAAAAGAGCAGCATCGGCATGCTTTTCACGTCGTTTGGTAGAAATCCACGCGTGCGTTCTGCCAAAAGCACCATTTGCATGCATATCGTGTGGGTTTGCAGAAAACTGCGTCCGCGTCTACCAAAAGATGCATGTGCATGCTTAAAACGCGTTTTGGCACAAATCCATGTGCGGGTGCTAAAAAGAGCATCATCGGCATGCTTTTCACGTCGTTTGGTAGAAATCCACGCGCGTGTTCTGCCAAAAGCACCATTTGCATGCATATCGTGTGGTTTTGCAGAAAACTGCGTCCGCGTCTACCAAAGGTGCATGTGCATGCTTAAAACGCGTTTTGGCACAAATCCATGTGCGGGTGCTAAAAAGAGCAGCATCGGCATGCTTTTCACGTCGTTTGGTAGAAATCCACGCGCGCGTTCTGCCAAAAGCACCATTTGCATGCATATCGTGTGGTTTTGCAGAAAACTGCGTCCGCGTCTACCAAAAGATGCATGCGCATGCTTAAAACGCGTTTTGGCACAAATCCATGTGCGGGTGCTAAAAAGAGCAGCATCGGCATGCTCTTCACGTCGTTTGGTAGAAATCTACGCGCGCGTTCTGCCAAAAGCACCATTTGCATGAATATCGTGTGGTTTTGCAGAAAACTGCGTCCGCGTCTACCAAAAGTGCATGCGCATGCTTAAAACGCGTTTTGGCACAAATCCATGTGCGGGTGCTAAAAAGAGCAGCATCGGCATGCTTTTCACGTTGTTTGGTAGAAATCCACGTGCGCGTTCTGTCAAAAGCACCATTTGCATGCATATCGTGTGGTTTTGCAGAAAACTGCGTCCGCGTCTACCAAAGGTGCATGTGCATGCTTAAAACGCGTTTTGGCACAAATCCATGTGCGGGTGCTAAAAAGAGCAGCATCGGCATGCTTTTCACGTCGTTTGGTAGAAATCCACGCGCGCGTTCTGCCAAAAGCACAATTTGCATGCATATCGTGTGGTTTTGCAGAAAACTGCGTCCGCGTCTACCAAAAGATGCATGCGCATGCTTAAAACGCGTTTTGGCACAAATCCATGTGCGTGTGCTAAAAAGAGCAGCATCGGCATGCTTTTCACGTCGTTTGGTAGAAATCCACGCGCGCGTTCTGCCAAAAGCACCATTTGCATGCATATCGTGTGGTTTTGCAGAAAACTGCGTCCGCGTCTACCAAAAGATGCATGCGCATGCTTAAAACGCGTTTTGGCACAAATCCATGTGCGGGTGCTAAAAAGAGCAGCATCGGCATGTTTTTCACGTCGTTTGGTAGAAATCCACGCGCGCATTCTGCCAAAAGCACCATTTGCATGCATATCGTGTGGTTTTGCAGAAAACTGCGTCCGCGTCTACCAAAAGATGCATGCGCATGCTTAAAACGCGTTTTGGCCCAAATCCATGTGCGGGTGCTAAAAAGAGCAGCATCGGCATGCTTTTCACGTCGTTTGGTAGAAATCCACGCGCGCGTTCTGCCAAAAGCACCATTTGCATGCATATCGTGTGGTTTTGCAGAAAACTGCGTCCTCGTCTACCAAAAGATGCATGCGCATGCTTAAAACGCGTTTTGGCACAAATCCATGTGCGGGTGCTAAAAAGAGCAGCATCGGCATGCTTTTCACGTCGTTTGGTAGAAATCCACGCGCGCGTTCTGCCAAAAGCACCATTTGCATGCATATCGTGTGGTTTTGCAGAAAACTGCGTCCGCGTCTACCAAAGGTGCATGTGCATGCTTAAAACGCGTTTTGGCACAAATCCATGTGCGGGTGCTAAAAACAGCAGCATCGGCATGCTTTTCACGTCGTTTGGTAAAAATCCACGCGCGCGTTCTGCCAAAAGCACCATTTGCATGCATATCGTGTGGTTTTGCAGAAAACTGCGTCCGCGTCTACCATAAAATGCATGCGCATGCTTAAAACGCGTTTTGGCACAAATCCATGTGCGGGTGCTAAAAAGAGCAGCATCGGCATGCTTTTCACGTCGTTTGGTAGAAATCCACGCGTGCGTTCTGCCAAAAGCACCATTTGCATGCATATCGTGTGGGTTTGCAGAAAACTGCGTCCGCGTCTACCAAAAGATGCATGCGCATGCTTAAAACGCGTTTTGGCACAAATCCATGTGCGTGTGCTAAAAAGAGCAGCATCGGCATGCTTTTCACGTCGTTTGGTAGAAATCCACGCGCGCGTTCTGCCAAAAGCACCATTTGCATGCATATCGTGTGGTTTTGCAGAAAACTGCGTCCGCGTCTACCAAAAGATGCATGCGCATGCTTAAAACGCGTTTTGGCACAAATCCATGTGCGGGTGCTAAAAAGAGCAGCATCGGCATGTTTTTCACGTCGTTTGGTAGAAATCCACGCGCGCGTTCTGCCAAAAGCACCATTTGCATGCATATCGTGTGGTTTTGCAGAAAACTGCGTCCGCGTCTACCATAAAATGCATGCGCATGCTTAAAACGCGTTTTGGCACAAATCCATGTGCGGGTGCTAAAAAGAGCAGCATCGGCATGCTTTTCACGTCGTTTGGTAGAAATCCACGCGCGCGTTCTGCCAAAAGCACAATTTGCATGCATATCGTGTGGTTTTGCAGAAAACTGCGTCCGCGTCTACCAAAAGATGCATGCGCATGCTTAAAACGCGTTTTGGCACAAATCCATGTGCGTGTGCTAAAAAGAGCAGCATCGGCATGCTTTTCACGTCGTTTGGTAGAAATCCACGCGCGCGTTCTGCCAAAAGCACCATTTGCATGCATATCGTGTGGTTTTGCAGAAAACTGCGTCCGCGTCTACCAAAAGATGCATGCGCATGCTTAAAACGCGTTTTGGCACAAATCCATGTGCGGGTGCTAAAAAGAGCAGCATCGGCATGTTTTTCACGTCGTTTGGTAGAAATCCACGCGCGCATTCTGCCAAAAGCACCATTTGCATGCATATCGTGTGGTTTTGCAGAAAACTGCGTCCGCGTCTACCAAAAGATGCATGCGCATGCTTAAAACGCGTTTTGGCCCAAATCCATGTGCGGGTGCTAAAAAGAGCAGCATCGGCATGCTTTTCACGTCGTTTGGTAGAAATCCACGCGCGCGTTCTGCCAAAAGCACCATTTGCATGCATATCGTGTGGTTTTGCAGAAAACTGCGTCCTCGTCTACCAAAAGATGCATGCGCATGCTTAAAACGCGTTTTGGCACAAATCCATGTGCGGGTGCTAAAAAGAGCAGCATCGGCATGCTTTTCACGTCGTTTGGTAGAAATCCACGCGCGCGTTCTGCCAAAAGCACCATTTGCATGCATATCGTGTGGTTTTGCAGAAAACTGCGTCCGCGTCTACCAAAGGTGCATGTGCATGCTTAAAACGCGTTTTGGCACAAATCCATGTGCGGGTGCTAAAAACAGCAGCATCGGCATGCTTTTCACGTCGTTTGGTAAAAATCCACGCGCGCGTTCTGCCAAAAGCACCATTTGCATGCATATCGTGTGGTTTTGCAGAAAACTGCGTCCGCGTCTACCATAAAATGCATGCGCATGCTTAAAACGCGTTTTGGCACAAATCCATGTGCGGGTGCTAAAAAGAGCAGCATCGGCATGCTTTTCACGTCGTTTGGTAGAAATCCACGCGTGCGTTCTGCCAAAAGCACCATTTGCATGCATATCGTGTGGGTTTGCAGAAAACTGCGTCCGCGTCTACCAAAAGATGCATGTGCATGCTTAAAACGCGTTTTGGCACAAATCCATGTGCGGGTGCTAAAAAGAGCATCATCGGCATGCTTTTCACGTCGTTTGGTAGAAATCCACGCGCGTGTTCTGCCAAAAGCACCATTTGCATGCATATCGTGTGGTTTTGCAGAAAACTGCGTCCGCGTCTACCAAAGGTGCATGTGCATGCTTAAAACGCGTTTTGGCACAAATCCATGTGCGGGTGCTAAAAAGAGCAGCATCGGCATGCTTTTCACGTCCTTTGGTAGAAATCCACGCGCGCGTTCTGCCAAAAGCACCATTTGCATGCATATCGTGTGGTTTTGCAGAAAACTGCGTCCTCGTCTACCAAAAGATGCATGCGCATGCTTAAAACGCGTTTTGGCACAAATCCATGTGCGGGTGCTAAAAAGAGCAGCATCGGCATGCTTTTCACGTCGTTTGGTAGAAATCCACGCGCGCGTTCTGCCAAAAGCACCATTTGCATGCATATCGTGTGGTTTTGCAGAAAACTGCGTCCGCGTCTACCAAAGGTGCATGTGCATGCTTAAAACGCGTTTTGGCACAAATCCATGTGCGGGTGCTAAAAAGAGCAGCATCGGCATGCTTTTCACGTCGTTTGGTAGAAATCAACGCGCGCGTTCTGCCAAAAGCACCATTTGCATGCATATCGTGTGGTTTTGCAGAAAACTGCGTCCTCGTCTACCAAAAGATGCATGTGCATGCTTAAAACGCGTTTTGGCACAAATCCATGTGCGGGTGCTAAAAAGAGCAGCATCGGCATGCTTTTCACGTCGTTTGGTAGAAATCCACGCGCGCGTTCTGCCAAAAGCACCATTTGCATGCATATCGTGTGGTTTTGCAGAAAACTGCGTCCGCGTGTACCAAAGGTGCATGTGCATGCTTAAAACGCGTTTTGGCACAAATCCATGTGCGGGTGCTAAAAAGAGCAGCATCGGCATGCTTTTCACGTCGTTTGGTAGAAATCCACGCGCGCGTTCTGCCAAAAGCACCATTTGCATGCATATCGTGTGGTTTTGCAGAAAACTGCGTCCTCGTCTACCAAAAGATGCATGCGCATGCTTAAAACGCGTTTTGGCACAAATCCATGTGCGGGTGCTAAAAAGAGCAGCATCGGCATGCTTTTCACGTCGTTTGGTAGAAATCCACGCGTGCGTTCTGCCAAAAGCACCATTTGCATGCATATCGTGTGGGTTTGCAGAAAACTGCGTCCGCGTCTACCAAAAGATGCATGTGCATGCTTAAAACGCGTTTTGGCACAAATCCATGTGCGGGTGCTAAAAAGAGCATCATCGGCATGCTTTTCACGTCGTTTGGTAGAAATCCACGCGCGTGTTCTGCCAAAAGCACCATTTGCATGCATATCGTGTGGTTTTGCAGAAAACTGCGTCCGCGTCTACCAAAGGTGCATGTGCATGCTTAAAACGCGTTTTGGCACAAATCCATGTGCGGGTGCTAAAAAGAGCAGCATCGGCATGCTTTTCACGTCGTTTGGTAGAAATCCACGCGCGCGTTCTGCCAAAAGCACCATTTGCATGCATATCGTGTGGTTTTGCAGAAAACTGCGTCCGCGTCTACCAAAAGATGCATGCGCATGCTTAAAACGCGTTTTGGCACAAATGCATGTGCGGGTGCTAAAAAGAGCAGCATCGGCATGCTCTTCACGTCGTTTGGTAGAAATCTACGCGCGCGTTCTGCCAAAAGCACCATTTGCATGCATATCGTGTGGTTTTGCAGAAAACTGCGTCCGCGTCTACCAAAAGTGCATGCGCATGCTTAAAACGCGTTTTGGCACAAATCCATGTGCGGGTGCTAAAAAGAGCAGCATCGGCATGCTTTTCACGTTGTTTGGTAGAAATCCACGTGCGCGTTCTGTCAAAAGCACCATTTGCATGCATATCGTGTGGTTTTGCAGAAAACTGCGTCCGCGTCTACCAAAGGTGCATGTGCATGCTTAAAACGCGTTTTGGCACAAATCCATGTGCGGGTGCTAAAAAGAGCAGCATCGGCATGCTTTTCACGTCGTTTGGTAGAAATCCACGCGCGCGTTCTGCCAAAAGCACAATTTGCATGCATATCGTGTGGTTTTGCAGAAAACTGCGTCCGCGTCTACCAAAAGATGCATGCGCATGCTTAAAACGCGTTTTGGCACAAATCCATGTGCGTGTGCTAAAAAGAGCAGCATCGGCATGCTTTTCACGTCGTTTGGTAGAAATCCACGCGCGCGTTCTGCCAAAAGCACCATTTGCATGCATATCGTGTGGTTTTGCAGAAAACTGCGTCCGCGTCTACCAAAAGATGCATGCGCATGCTTAAAACGCGTTTTGGCACAAATCCATGTGCGGGTGCTAAAAAGAGCAGCATCGGCATGTTTTTCACGTCGTTTGGTAGAAATCCACGCCCGCATTCTGCCAAAAGCACCATTTGCATGCATATCGTGTGGTTTTGCAGAAAACTGCGTCCGCGTCTACCAAAAGATGCATGCGCATGCTTAAAACGCGTTTTGGCCCAAATCCATGTGCGGGTGCTAAAAAGAGCAGCATCGGCATGCTTTTCACGTCGTTTGGTAGAAATCCACGCGCGCGTTCTGCCAAAAGCACCATTTGCATGCATATCGTGTGGTTTTGCAGAAAACTGCGTCCTCGTCTACCAAAAGATGCATGCGCATGCTTAAAACGCGTTTTGGCACAAATCCATGTGCGGGTGCGAAAAAGAGCAGCATCGGCATGCTTTTCACGTCGTTTGGTAGAAATCCACGCGCGCGTTCTGCCAAAAGCACCATTTGCATGCATATCGTGTGGTTTTGCAGAAAACTGCGTCCGCGTCTACCAAAGGTGCATGTGCATGCTTAAAACGCGTTTTGGCACAAATCCATGTGCGGGTGCTAAAAAGAGCAGCATCGGCATGCTTTTCACGTCGTTTGGTAAAAATCCACGCGCGCGTTCTGCCAAAAGCACCATTTGCATGCATGTCGTGTGGTTTTGCAGAAAACTGCGTCCGCGTCTACCATAAAATGCAGGCGCATGCTTAAAACGCGTTTTGGCACAAATCCATGTGCGGGTGCTAAAAAGAGCAGCATCGGCATGCTTTTCACGTCGTTTGGTAGAAATCCACGCGTGCGTTCTGCCAAAAGCACCATTTGCATGCATATCGTGTGGGTTTGCAGAAAACTGCGTCCGCGTCTACCAAAGGTGCATGTGCATGCTTAAAACGCGTTTTGGCACAAATCCATGTGCGGGTGCTAAAAAGAGCAGCATCGGCATGCTTTTCACGTCGTTTGGTAGAAATCCACGCGCGCGTTCTGCCAAAAGCACCATTTGCATGCATATCGTGTGGTTTTGCAGAAAACTGCGTCCTCGTCTACCAAAAGATGCATGCGCATGCTTAAAACGCGTTTTGGCACAAATCCATGTGCGGGTGCTAAAAAGAGCAGCATCGGCATGCTTTTCACGTCGTTTGGTAGAAATCCACGCGCGCGTTCTGCCAAAAGCACCATTTGCATGCATATCGTGTGGTTTTGCAGAAAACTGCGTCCGCGTCTACCAAAGGTGCATGTGCATGCTTAAAACGCGTTTTGGCACAAATCCATGTGCGGGTGCTAAAAAGAGCAGCATCGGCATGCTTTTCACGTCGTTTGGTAGAAATCAACGCGCGCGTTCTGCCAAAAGCACCATTTGCATGCATATCGTGTGGTTTTGCAGAAAACTGCGTCCTCGTCTACCAAAAGATGCATGTGCATGCTTAAAACGCGTTTTGGCACAAATCCATGTGCGGGTGCTAAAAAGAGCAGCATCGGCATGCTTTTCACGTCGTTTGGTAGAAATCCACGCGCGCGTTCTGCCAAAAGCACCATTTGCATGCATATCGTGTGGTTTTGCAGAAAACTGCGTCCGCGTGTACCAAAGGTGCATGTGCATGCTTAAAACGCGTTTTGGCACAAATCCATGTGCGGGTGCTAAAAAGAGCAGCATCGGCATGCTTTTCACGTCGTTTGGTAGAAATCCACGCGCGCGTTCTGCCAAAAGCACCATTTGCATGCATATCGTGTGGTTTTGCAGAAAACTGCGTCCTCGTCTACCAAAAGATGCATGCGCATGCTTAAAACGCGTTTTGGCACAAATCCATGTGCGGGTGCCAAAAAGAGCAGCATCGGCATGCTTTTCACGTCGTTTGGTAGAAATCCACGCGCGCGTTCTGCGAAAGCACCATTTGCATGCATAACGTGTGGTTTTGCAGAAAACTGCGTCCGCGCCTACCAAAGGTGCATGTGCATGTTTAAAACGCGTTTTGGCACAAATCCATGTGCGGGAGCTAAAAAGAGCAGCATCGGCATGCTTTTCACGTCGTTTGGTAGAAATCCACGCGCGCGTTCTGCCAAAAGCACCACTTCTGCCACCATTTCTGCCACGTTCTGCCAAAAGCACCATTTGCATGCATATCGTGTGGTTGTGAAGAAAACTGCGTCCGCGTCTACCAAAAGATGCATGTGCATGCTTAAAACGCGTTTTGGCACAAATCCATGTGCGGGTGCTAATAAGAGCAGCATCGGCATGCTTTTCACGTCGTTTGGTAGAAATCCACGCGCGCGTTCTGCCAAAAGCACCATTTGCATGCATATCGTGTGGTTTTGCAGAAAACTGCGTCCTCGTCTACCAAAAGATGCATGCGCATGCTTAAAACGCGTTTTGGCACAAATCCATGTGCGGGTGCTAAAAAGAGCAGCATCGGCATGCTTTTCACGTCGTTTGGTAGAAATCCACGCGCGCGTTCTGCCAAAAGCACCATTTGCATGCATATCGTGTGGTTTTGCAGAAAACTGCGTCCGCGTCTACCAAAGGTGCATGTGCATGCTTAAAACGCGTTTTGGCACAAATCCATGTGCGGGTGCTAAAAAGAGCAGCATCGGCATGCTTTTCACGTCGTTTGGTAGAAATCAACGCGCGCGTTCTGCCAAAAGCACCATTTGCATGCATATCGTGTGGTTTTGCAGAAAACTGCGTCCTCGTCTACCAAAAGATGCATGTGCATGCTTAAAACGCGTTTTGGCACAAATCCATGTGCGGGTGCTAAAAAGAGCAGCATCGGCATGCTTTTCACGTCGTTTGGTAGAAATCCACGCGCGCGTTCTGCCAAAAGCACCATTTGCATGCATATCGTGTGGTTTTGCAGAAAACTGCGTCCGCGTGTACCAAAGGTGCATGTGCATGCTTAAAACGCGTTTTGGCACAAATCCATGTGCGGGTGCTAAAAAGAGCAGCATCGGCATGCTTTTCACGTCGTTTGGTAGAAATCCACGCGCGCGTTCTGCCAAAAGCACCATTTGCATGCATATCGTGTGGTTTTGCAGAAAACTGCGTCCTCGTCTACCAAAAGATGCATGCGCATGCTTAAAACGCGTTTTGGCACAAATCCATGTGCGGGTGCCAAAAAGAGCAGCATCGGCATGCTTTTCACGTCGTTTGGTAGAAATCCACGCGCGCGTTCTGCGAAAGCACCATTTGCATGCATAACGTGTGGTTTTGCAGAAAACTGCGTCCGCGCCTACCAAAGGTGCATGTGCATGTTTAAAACGCGTTTTGGCACAAATCCATGTGCGGGAGCTAAAAAGAGCAGCATCGGCATGCTTTTCACGTCGTTTGGTAGAAATCCACGCGCGCGTTCTGCCAAAAGCACCACTTCTGCCACCATTTCTGCCACGTTCTGCCAAAAGCACCATTTGCATGCATATCGTGTGGTTGTGAAGAAAACTGCGTCCGCATCTACCAAAAGATGCATGTGCATGCTTAAAACGCGTTTTGGCACAAATCCATGTGCGGGTGCTAATAAGAGCAGCATCGGCATGCTTTTCACGTCGTTTGGTAGAAATCCACGCGCGCGTTCTGCCAAAAGCACCATTTGCATGCATATCGTGTGGTTTTGCAGAAAACTGCGTCCGCGTCTACCAAAAGATGCATGTGCATGCTTAAAACGCGTTTTGGCACAAATCCATGTGCGGGTGCTAAAAAGAGCAGCATCGGCATGCTTTTCACGTCGTTTGGTAGAAATCCACGCGCGCGTTCTGCCAAAAGCACCATTTGCATGCATATCGTGTGGTTTTGCAGAAAACTGCGTCCGCGTCTACCAAAAGATGCATGTGCATGCTTAAAACGCGTTTTGGCACAAATCTATGTGCGGGTGCTAAAAAGAGCAGCATCGGCATGCTTTTCACGTCGTTTGGCAGAAATCCACGCGCGCGTTCTGCCAAAAGCAGCATTTGCATGCATATCGTGTGGTTTTGCAGAAAACTGCGTCCGCGTCTACCAAAAGATGCATGCGCATGCTTAAAACGCGTTTTGGCACAAATCCATGTGCGGGTGCTAAAAAGAGCAGCATCGGCATGCTTTTCACGTCGTTTAGTAGAAATCCACGCGCGCGTTCTGTCAAAAGCACCATTTGCATGCATATCGTGTGGTTTTGCAGAAAACTGCGTCCGCGTCTACCAAAGATGCATGCGCATGCTTAAAACGCGTTTTGGCACAAATCCATGTGCGGGTGCTAAAAAGAGCAGCATCGGCATGCTTTTCACGTCGTTTGGTAGAAATCCACGCGCGCGTTCTGCCAAAAGCACCATTTGCATGCATATCGTGTGGTTTTGCAGAAAACTGCGTCCGCGTCTACCAAAAGATGCATGCGCATGCTTAAAACGCGTTTTGGCACAAATCCATGTGCGGGTGCTAAAAAGATCTGCATCGGCATGCTTTTCACGTCGTTTGGTAGAAATCCACGCGCGCGTTCTGCCAAAAGCACCATTTGCATGCATATCGTGTGGTGTTGCAGAAAACTGCGTCCGCGTCTACCAAAAGATGCATGCGCATGCTTAAAACGCGTTTTGGCACAAATCCATGTGCGGGTGCTAAAAAGAGCAGCATCGGCATGCTTTTCACGTCGTTTGGTAGAAATCCACGCGCGCGTTCTGTCAAAAGCACCATTTGCATGCATATCGTGTGGTTTTGCAGAAAACTGCGTCCGCGTCTACCAAAGGTGCATGTGCATGCTTAAAACGCGTTTTGGCACAAATCCATGTGCGGGTGCTAAAAAGAGCAGCATCGGCATGCTTTTCACGTCGTTTGGTAGAAATCCACGCGCGCGTTCTGCCAAAAGCACCATTTGCATGCATATCGTGTGGTTTTGCAGAAAACTGCGTCCGCGTCTACCAAAAGATGCATGCGCATGCTTAAAATGCGTTTTGGCACAAATCCATGTGCGTGTGCTAAAAAGAGCAGCATCGGCATGCTTTTCACGTCGTTTGGTAGAAATCCACGCGCGCGTTCTGCCAAAAGCACCATTTGCATGCATATCGTGTGGTTTTGCAGAAAACTGTGTCCGCGTCTACCAAAAGATGCATGCGCATGCTTAAAACGCGTTTTGGCACAAATCCATGTGCGGGTGCTAAAAAGAGCAGCATTGGCATGTTTTTCACGTCGTTTGGTAGAAATCCACGCGCGCATTCTGCCAAAAGCACCATTTGCATGCATATCGTGTGGTTTTGCAGAAAACTGCGTCCGCGTCTACCAAAAGATGCATGCGCATGCTTAAAACGCGTTTTGGCACAAATCCATGTGCGGGTGCTAAAAAGAGCAGCATCGGCATGCTTTTCACGTCGTTTGGTAGAAATCCACGCGCGCGTTCTGCCAAAAGCACCATTTGCATGCATATCGTGTGGTGTTGCAGAAAACTGCGTCCTCGTCTACCAAAGATGCATGCGCATGCTTAAAACGCGTTTTGGCACAAATCCATGTGCGGGTGCTAAAAAGAGCAGCATCGGCATGCTTTTCACGTCGTTTGGTAGAAATCCACGCGCGCGTTCTGCCAAAAGCACCATTTGCATGCATATCGTGTGGTTTTGCTGAAAACTGCGTCCGCGTCTACCAAAGGTGCATGTGCATGCTTAAAACGCGTTTTGGCACAAATCCATGTGCGGGTGCTAAAAAGAGCAGCATCGGCATGCTTTTCACGTCGTTTGGTAGAAATCCACGCGCGCGTTCTGCCAAAAGCACCATTTGCATGCATATCGTGTGGTTTTGCAGAAAACTGCGTCCGCGTCTACCAAAAAATGCATGCGCATGCTTAAAACGCGTTTTGGCACAAATCCATGTGCGGGTGCTAAAAAGAGCAGCATCGGCATGCTTTTCACGTCGTTTGGTAGAAATCCACGCGTGCGTTCTGCCAAAAGCACCATTTGCATGCATATCGTGTGGTTTTGCAGAAAACTGCGTCCGCGTCTACCAAAAGATGCATGTGCATGCTTAAAACGCGTTTTGGCACAAATCCATGTGCGGGTGCTAAAAAGAGCATCATCGGCATGGTTTTCACGTCGTTTGGTAGAAATCCACGCGCGTGTTCTGCCAAAAGCACCATTTGCATGCATATCGTGTGGTTTTGCAGAAAACTGCGTCCGCGTCTACCAAAGGTGCATGTGCATGCTTAAAACGCGTTTTGGCACAAATCCATGTGCGGGTGCTAAAAAGAGCAGCATCGGCATGCTTTTCACGTCGTTTGGTAGAAATCCACGCGCGCGTTCTGCCAAAAGCACCATTTGCATGCATATCGTATGGTTTTGCAGAAAACTGCGTCCTCGTCTACCAAAAGATGCATGCGCATGCTTAAAACGCGTTTTGGCACAAATCCATGTGCGGGTGCTAAAAAGAGCAGCATCGGCATGCTTTTCACGTCGTTTGGTAGAAATCCACGCGCGCGTTCTGCCAAAAGCACCATTTGCATGCATATCGTGTGGTTTTGCAGAAAACTGCGTCCGCGTCTACCAAAGGTGCATGTGCATGCTTAAAACGCGTTTTGGCACAAATCCATGTGCGGGTGCTAAAAAGAGCAGCATCGGCATGCTTTTCACGTCGTTTGGTAGAAATCCACGCGCGCGTTCTGCCAAAAGCACCATTTGCATGCATATCGTGTGGTTTTGCAGAAAACTGCGTCCGCGTCTACCAAAAGATGCATGCGCATGCTTAAAACGCGTTTTGGCACAAATCCATGTGCGGGTGCTAAAAAGAGCAGCATTGGCATGTTTTTCACGTCGTTTGGTAGAAATCCACGCGCGCATTCTGCCAAAAGCACCATTTGCATGCATATCGTGTGGTTTTGCAGAAAACTGCGTCCGCGTCTACCAAAAAATGCTTAAAACGCGTTTTGGCACAAATCCATGTGCGGGTGCTAAAAAGAGCAGCATCGGCATGCTTTTCACGTCGTTTGGTAGAAATCCACGCGCGCGTTCTGCCAAAAGCACCATTTGCATGCATATCGTGTGGTGTTGCAGAAAACTGCGTCCTCGTCTACCAAAGATGCATGCGCATGCTTAAAACGCGTTTTGGCACAAATCCATGTGCGGGTGCTAAAAAGAGCAGCATCGGCATGCTTTTCACGTCGGTTGGTAGAAATCCACGCGCGCGTTCTGCCAAAAGCACCATTTGCATGCATATCGTGTGGTTTTGCTGAAAACTGCGTCCGCGTCTACCAAAGGTGCATGTGCATGCTTAAAACGCGTTTTGGCACAAATCCATGTGCGGGTGCTAAAAACAGCAGCATCGGCATGCTTTTCACGTCGTTTGGTAGAAATCCACGCGCGCGTTCTGCCAAAAGCACCATTTGCATGCATATCGTGTGGTTTTGCAGAAAACTGCGTCCGCGTCTACCATAAAATGCATGCGCATGCTTAAAACGCGTTTTGGCACAAATCCATGTGCGGGTGCTAAAAAGAGCAGCATCGGCATGCTTTTCACGTCGTTTGGTAGAAATCCACGCGTGCGTTCTGCCAAAAGCACCATTTGCATGCATATCGTGTGGTTTTGCAGAAAACTGCGTCCGCGTCTACCAAAAGATGCATGTGCATGCTTAAAACGCGTTTTGGCACAAATCCATGTGCGGGTGCTAAAAAGAGCATCATCGGCATGCTTTTCACGTCGTTTGGTAGAAATCCACGCGCGTGTTCTGCCAAAAGCACCATTTGCATGCATATCGTGTGGTTTTGCAGAAAACTGCGTCCGCGTCTACCAAAGGTGCATGTGCATGCTTAAAACGCGTTTTGGCACAAATCCATGTGCGGGTGCTAAAAAGAGCAGCATCGGCATGCTTTTCACGTCGTTTGGTAGAAATCCACGCGCGCGTTCTGCCAAGAGCACCATTAGCATGCATATCGTATGGTTTTGCAGAAAACTGCGTCCTCGTCTACCAAAAGATGCATGCGCATGCTTAAAACGCGTTTTGGCACAAATCCATGTGCGGGTGCTAAAAAGAGCAGCATCGGCATGCTTTTCACGTGGTTTGGTAGAAATCCACGCGCGCGTTCTGCCAAAAGCACCATTTGCATGCATATCGTGTGGTTTTGCAGAAAACTGCGTCCGCGTCCACCAAAAGATGCATGCGCATGCTTAAAACGCGTTTTGGCACAAATCCATGTGCGGGTGCTAAAAAGAGCAGCATCGGCATGCTTTTCACGTCGTTTGGTAGAAATCCACGCGCGCGTTCTGTCAAAAGCACCATTTGCATGCATATCGTGTGGTTTTGCAGAAAACTGCGTCCGCGTCTACCAAAGGTGCATGTGCATGCTTAAAACGCGTTTTGGCACAAATCCATGTGCGGGTGCTAAAAAGAGCAGCATCGGCATGCTTTTCACGTCGTTTGGTAGAAATCCACGCGCGCGTTCTGCCAAAAGCACCATTTGCATGCATATCGTGTGGTTTTGCAGAAAACTGCGTCCGCGTCTACCAAAAGATGCATGCGCATGCTTAAAACGCGTTTTGGCACAAATCCATGTGCGTGTGCTAAAAAGAGCAGCATCGGCATGCTTTTCACGTTGTTTGGTAGAAATCCACGCGCGCGTTCTGCCAAAAGCACCATTTGCATGCATATCGTGTGGTTTTGCAGAAAACTGCGTCCGCGTCTACCAAAAGATGCATGCGCATGCTTAAAACGCGTTTTGGCACAAATCCATGTGCAGGTGCTAAAAAGAGCAGCATCGGCATGTTTTTCATGTCGTTTGGTAGAAATCCACGCGCGCATTCTGCCAAAAGCACCATTTGCATGCATATCGTGTAGTTTTGCAGAAAACTGCGTCTGCGTCTACCAAAAGATGCATGCGCATGCTTAAAACGCGTTTTGGCACAAATCCATGTGCGGGTGCTAAAAAGAGCAGCATCGGCATGCTTTTCACGTCGTTTGGTAGAAATCCACGCGCGCGTTCTGCCAAAAGCACCATTTGCATGCATATCGTGTGGTTTTGCAGAAAACTGCGTCCTCGTCTACCAAAAGATGCATGCGCATGCTTAAAACGCGTTTTGGCACAAATCCATGTGCGGGTGCTAAAAAGAGCAGCATCGGCATGCTTTTCACGTCGTTTGGTAGAAATCCACGCGCGCGTTCTGCCAAAAGCACCATTTGCATGCATATCGTGTGGTTTTGCAGAAAACTGCGTCCGCGTCTACCAAAGGTGCATGTGCATGCTTAAAACGCGTTTTGGCACAAATCCATGTGCGGGTGCTTAAAAGAGCAGCATCGGCATGCTTTTCACGTCGTTTGGTAGAAATCCACGCGCGCGTTCTGCCAAAAGCACCATTTGCATGCATATCGTGTGGTTTTGCGAAAACTGCGTCCGCGTCTACCAAAAAATGCAGGCGCATGCTTAAAACGCGTTTTGGCACAAATCCATGTGCGGGTGCTAAAAAGAGCAGCATCGGCATGCTTTTCACGTCGTTTGGTAGAAATCCACGCGTGCGTTCTGCCAAAAGCACCATTTGCATGCATATCGTGTGGTTTTGCAGAAAACTGCGTCCGCGTCTACCAAAAGACGCATGTGCATGCTTAAAACGCGTTTTGGCACAAATCCATGTGCGGGTGCTAAAAAGAGCATCATCGGCATGCTTTTCACGTCGTTTGGTAGAAATCCACGCGCGTGTTCTGCCAAAAGCACCATTTGCATGCATATCGTGTGGTTTTGCAGAAAACTGCGTCCGCGTCTACCAAAGGTGCATGTGCATGCTTAAAACGCGTTTTGGCACAAATCCATGTGCGGGTGCTAAAAAGAGCAATCGGCATGCTTTTCACGTCGTTTGGTAGAATCCACGCGCGCGTTCTGCCAAAGCACCATTTGCATGCATATCGTGTGGTTTTGCAGAAAACTGCGTCCTCGTCTACCAAAAGATGCATGCGCATGCTTAAAACGCGTTTTGGCACAAATCCATGTGCGGGTGCTAAAAAGAGCAGCATCGGCATGCTTTTCACGTCGTTTGGTAGAAATCCACGCGCGCGTTCTCCAAAAGCACCATTTGCAGCATATCGTGTGTTTTGCAGAAAACTGCGTCCGCGTCTACCAAAGGTGCATGTGCATGCTTAAAACGCGTTTTGGCACAAATCCATGTGCGGGTGCTAAAAAGAGCAGCATCGCATGCTTTTCACGTCGTTTGGTAGAAATCCACGCGCGCGTTCTGCCAAAAGCACCATTGCATGCATATCGTGTGGTTTTGCAGAAAACTGCGTCCTCGTCTACCAAAAGATGCATGCGCATGCTTAAAACGCGTTTTGGCACAAATCCATGTGCGGGTGCTAAAAAGAGCAGCATCGGCATGCTTTTCACGTCGTTTGGTAGAAATCCACGCGCGTGTTCTGCCAAAAGCACCATTTGCATGCATATCGTGTGGTTTTGCAGAAAACTGCGTCCGCGTCTACCAAAGGTGCATGTGCATGCTTAAAACGCGTTTTGGCACAAATCCATGTGCGGGTGCTAAAAAGAGCAGCAATCGGCATGCTTTTCACGTCGTTTGGTAGAAATCCACGCGCGCGTTCTGCCAAGAGCACCATTTGCATGCATATCGTATGGTTTTGCAGAAAACTGCGTCCTCGTCTACCAAAAGATGCATGCGCATGCTTAAAACGCGTTTTGGCACAAATCCATGTGCGGGTGCTAAAAAGAGCAGCATCGGCATGCTTTTCACGTGGTTGGTAGAAATCCACGCGCGCGTTTCTGCCAAAAGCACCATTTGCATGCATATCGTGTGGTTTTGCAGAAAACTGCGTCCGCGTCCACCAAAAGATGCATGCGCATGCTTAAAACGCGTTTTGGCACAAATCCATGTGCGGGTGCTAAAAAGAGCAGCATCGGCATGCTTTTCACGTCGTTTGGTAGAAATCCACGCGCGCGTTCTGTCAAAAGCACCATTTGCATGCATATCGTGTGGTTTTGCAGAAAACTGCGTCCGCGTCTACCAAAGGTGCATGTGCATGCTTAAAACGCGTTTTGGCACAAATCTATGTGCGGGTGCTAAAAAGAGCAGCATCGGCATGCTTTTCACGTCGTTTGGTAGAAATCCACGCGCGCGTTCTGCCAAAAGCACCATTTGCATGCATATCGTGTGGTTTTGCAGAAAACTGCGTCCGCGTCTACCAAAAATGCAGGCGCATGCTTAAAACGCGTTTTGGCACAAATCCATGTGCGGGTGCTAAAAAGAGCATCGGCATGCTTTCACGTCGTTTGGTATAAATCCACGCGTGCGTTCTGCCAAAAGCACCATTTGCATGCATATCGTGTGGTTTTGCAGAAAACTGCGTCCGCGTCTACCAAAAGATGCATGTGCATGCTTAAAAACGCGTTTTGGCACAAATCCATGTGCGGGTGCTAAAAAGAGCATCATCGCATGCTTTTCACGTCGTTTGGTAGAAATCCACGCGCGTGTTCTGCCAAAAGCACCATTTGCATGCATATCGTGTGGTTTTGCAGAAAACTGCGTCGCGTCTACCAAAGTGCATGTGCATGCTTAAAACGCGTTTTGGCACATATCCATGTGCGGGTGCTAAAAAGAGCAGCATCGGCATGCTTTTCACGTCGTTTGGTAGAAATCCACGCGCGCGTTCTTCCAAAAGCACCATTTGCATGCATATCGTGTGGTTTTGCAGAAAACTGCGTCCGCGTCTACCAAAGATGCATGTGCATGCTTAAAACGCGTTTTGGCACAAATCCATGTGCGGGTGCTAAAAAGAGCAGCATCGGCATGCTTTTCACGTCGTTTGGTAGAAATCCACGCGCGCGTTCTGCCAAAAGCACCATTTGCATGCATATCGTGTGGTTTGCAGAAAACTGCGTCTCGTCTACCAAAAGATGCATGCGCATGCTTAAAACGCGTTTTGGCACAAATCCATGTGCGGGTGCTAAAAAGAGCAGCATCGGCATGCTTTTCACGTCGTTGGTAGAAATCCACGCGCGCGTTCTGCCAAAAGCACCATTTGCATGCATATCGTGTGGTTTTGCAGAAAACTGCGTCCGCGTCTACCAAAGGTGCATGTGCATGCTTAAAACGCGTTTTGGCACAAATCCATGTGCGGTGCTAAAAAGAGCAGCATCGGCATGCTTTTCACGTCGTTGGTAGAAATCCACGCGCGCGTTCTGCCAAAAGCACCATTTGCGTGCATATCGTGTGGTTTTGCAGAAAACTGCGTCCGCGTCTACCAAAAGATGCTTGTGCATGCGTAAAACGCGTTTTGGCACAAATCCATGTGCGGGTGCTAAAAAGAGCAGCATCGGCATGCTTTTCACGTCGTTTGGTAGAAATCCACGCGCGCGTTCTGTCAAAAGCACCATTTGCATGCATATCGTGTGGTTTTGCAGAAAACTGCGTCCGCGTCTACCAAAAGATGCATGCGCATGCTTAAAACGCGTTTTGGCACAAATCCATGTGCGGGTGCTAAAAAGAGCAGCATCGGCATGCTTTTCACGTCGTTTGGTAGAAATCCACGCGTGCGTTCTGCCAAAAGCACCATTTGCATGCATATCGTGTGGTTTTGCAGAAAACTGCGTCCGCGTCTACCAAAAGATGCATGTGCATGCTTAAAACGCGTTTTGGCACAAATCCATGTGCGGGTGCTAAAAAGAGCAGCATCGGCATGCTTTTCACGTCGTTTGGTAGAAATCCACGCGCGCGTTCTGCCAAAAGCACCATTTGCATGCATATCGTGTGGTTTTGCAGAAAACTGCGTCCGCGTCTACCAAAGGTGCATGTGCATGCTTAAAACGCGTTTTGGCACAAATCCATGTGCGGTGCTAAAAAGAGCAGCATCGGCATGCTTTTCACGTCGTTTGGTAGAAATCCACGCGCGCGTTCTGCCAAAAGCACCATTTGCGTGCATATCGTGTGGTTTTGCAGAAAACTGCGTCCGCGTCTACCAAAAGATGCTTGTGCATGCTTAAAACGCGTTTTGGCACAAATCCATGTGCGGGTGCTAAAAAGAGCAGCATCGGTATGCTTTTCACGTCGTTTGGTAGAAATCCACGCGCGCGTTCTGTCAAAAGCACCATTTGCATGCATATCGTGTGGTTTTGCAGAAAACTGCGTCCGCGTCTACCAAAGGTGCATGTGCATGCTTAAAACGCGTTTTGGCCCAAATCCATGTGCGGGTGCTAAAAGAGCAGCATCGGCATGCTTTTCACGTCGTTTGGTAGAAATCCACGCGCGCGTTCTGCAAAAAGCACCATTTGCATGCATATCGTGTGGTTTTGCAGAAAACTGCGTCCGCGTCTACCAAAAGATGCATGCGCATGCTTAAAACGCGTTTTGCACAAATCCATGTGCGGGTGCTAAAAGAGCAGCATCGGCATGTTTTTCACGTCGTTTGGTAGAAATCCACGCGCGCGTTCTGCCAAAAGCACCATTTGCATGCATATCGTGTGGTTTTGCAGAAAACTGCGTCCGCGTCTACCAAAAGATGCATGCGCATGCTTAAAACGCGTTTTGGCACAAATCCATGTGCGGGTGCTAAAAAGAGCAGCATCGGCATGCTTTTCACGTCGTTTGGTAGAAATCCACGCGCGCGTTCTGCCAAAAGCACCATTTGCATGCATATCGTGTGGTTTTGCAGAAAACTGCGTCCGCGTCTACCAAAGATGCATGCGCATGCTTAAAACGCGTTTTGCACAAATCCATGTGCGGGTGCTAAAAAGAGCAGCATCGGCATGCTTTTCACGTCGTTTGGTAGAAATCCACGCGCGCGTTCTGTCAAAAGCACCATTTGCATGCATATCGTGTGGTTTTGCAGAAAACTGCGTCCGCGTCTTCCAAAGGTGCATGTGCATGCTTAAAACGCGTTTTGCACAAATCCATGTGCGGGTGCTAAAAAGAGCAGCATCGGCATGCTTTTCACGTCGTTTGGTAGAAATCCACGCGCGCGTTCTGCAAAAGCACCATTTGCATGCATATCGTGTGGTTTTGCAGAAAACTGCGTCCGCGTCTACCAAAAGATGCATGCGCATGCTTAAAACGCGTTTTGGCACAAATCCATGTGCGTGTGCTAAAAGAGCAGCATCGGCATGCTTTTCACGTCGTTTGGTAGAAATCCACGCGCGCGTTCTGCCAAAAGCACCCTTTGCATGCATATCGTGTGGTTTTGCAGAAAACTGCGTCCGCGTCTACCAAAGATGCATGCGCATGCTTAAAACGCGTTTTGGCACAAATTCATGTGCGTGTGCTAAAAAGAGCAGCATCGGCATGCTTTTCACGTCGTTTGGTAGAAATCCACGCGCGCATTCTGCCAAAAGCACCATTTGCATGCATATCGTGTGGTTTTGCAGAAAACTGCGTCCGCGTCTACCAAAGATGCATGCGCATGCTTAAAACGCGTTTTGGCACAAATCCATGTGCGGGTGCTAAAAAGAGCAGCATCGGCATGCTTTTCACGTCGTTTGGTAGAAATCCACGCGCGCGTTCTGCCAAAAGCACCATTTGCATGCATATCGTGTGGTTTTGCAGAAAACTGCGTCCGCGTCTACCAAAGGTGCATGTGCATGCTTAAAACGCGTTTTGGCACAAATCCATGTGCGGGTGCTAAAAAGAGCAGCATCGGCATGCTTTTCACGTCGTTTGGTAGAAATCCACGCACGCGTTCTGCCAAAAGCACCATTTGCATGCATATCGTGTGGTTTTGCAGAAAACTGCGTCCGCGTCTACCAAAAGATGCATGTGCATGCTTAAAACGCGTTTTGACACAAATCCATGTGCGGGTGCTAAAA
Organism: Dermacentor variabilis; assembly: GCF_050947875.1. Taxonomy (NCBI): domain Eukaryota; kingdom Metazoa; phylum Arthropoda; class Arachnida; order Ixodida; family Ixodidae; genus Dermacentor; species Dermacentor variabilis. Next base: position 107,694 of record NW_027460307.1, read on the forward strand.
AGAGCAGCATCGGCATGCTTTTCACGTCGTTTGGTAGAAATCCACGCGCGCGTTCTGCCAAAAGCACCATTTGCATGCATATCGTGTGGTTTTGCAGAAAACTGCGTCCTCGTCTACCAAAAGGTGCATGCGCATGCTTAAAACGCGTTTTGGCACAAATCTATGTGCGGGTGCTAAAAAGAGCAGCATCGGCATGCTTTTCACGTCGTTTGGTAGAAATCCACGCGCGCGTTCTGCCAAAAGCACCATTTGCATGCATATCGTTGGTTTTGCAGAAAACTGCGTCCGCGTCTACCAAAGTGCATGTGCATGCTTAAAACGCGTTTTGGCACAAATCCATGTGCGGGTGCTAAAAAGAGCAGCATCGGCATGCTTTTCACGTCGTTTGGTAGAAATCCACGCGCGCGTTCTGCCAAAAGCACCATTTGCATGCATATCGTGTGGTTTTGCAGAAAACTGCGTCCGCGTCTACCAAAAGATGCATGCGCATGCTTAAAACGCGTTTTGGCACAAATCCATGTGCGGGTGCTAAAAAGAGAGCATCGGCATGCTTTTCACGTCGTTTGTAGAAATCCACGCGTGCGTTCTGCCAAAAGCACCATTTGCATGCATATCGTGTGGTTTTGCAGAAAACTGCGTCCGCGTCTACCAAAAGATGCATGTGCATGCTTAAAACGCGTTTTCGCACAAATCCATGTGCGGGTGCTAAAAAGAGCATCATCGCATGCTTTTCACGTCGTTTGGTAGAAATCCACGCGCGGTTCTGCCAAAAGCACCATTTGCATGCATATCGTGTGGTTTTGCAGAAAACTGCGTCCGCGTCTACCAAAGGTGCATGTGCATGCTTAAAACGCGTTTTGGCACAAATCCATGTGCGGGTGCTAAAAAGAGCAGCATCGGCATGCTTTTCACGTCGTTTGGTAGAAATCCACGCGCGCGTTCTGCCAAAAGCACCATTTGCTTGCATATCGTGTGGTTTTTGCAGAAACTGCGTCCTCGTCTACCAAAAGATGCATGCGCATGCTTAAAACGCGTTTTGGCACAAATCCATGTGCGGGTGCTAAAAAGAGCAGCATCGGCATGCTTTTCACGTCGTTTGTAGAAATCCACGCGCGCGTTCTGCCAAAAGCACCATTTGCATGCATATCGTGTGGTTTTGCAGAAAACTGCGTCCGCGTCTACCAAAGGTGCATGTGCATGCTTAAAACGCGTTTTGGCACAAATCCATGTGCGGGTGCTAAAAAGAGCAGCATCGGCATGCTTTTCACGTCGTTTGGTAGAAATCCACGCGCGCGTTCTGCCAAAAGCACCATTTGCATGCATATCGTGTGGTCTTTGCAGAAAACTGCGTCCTCGTCTACCAAAAGATGCATGCGCATGCTTAAAACGCGTTTTGCACAAATCCATGTGCGGGTGCTAAAAAGAGCAGCATCGGCATGCTTTTCACGTCGTTTGGTAGAAATCCACGCGCGCGTTCTGCCAAAAGCACCATTTGCATGCATATCGTGTGGTTTTGCAGAAAACTGCGTCCGCGTCTACCAAAGGTGCATGTGCATGCTTAAAACGCGTTTTGGCACAAATCCATGTGCGGGTGCTAAAAAGAGCAGCATCGGCATGCTTTTCACGTCGTTTGGTAGAAATCCACGCGCGCGTTCTGCCAAAAGCACCATTTGCGTGCATATCGTGTGGTTTTGCAGAAAACTGCGTCCGCGTCTACCAAAAGATGCTTGTGCATGCTTAAAACGCGTTTTGGCACAAATCCATGTGCGGGTGCTAAAAAGAGCAGCATCGGCATGCTTTTCACGTCGTTTGGTAGAAATCCACGCGCGCGTTCTGTCAAAAGCACCATTTGCATGCATATCGTGTGGTTTGCAGAAAACTGCGTCCGCGTCTACCAAAAGATGCATGCGCATGCTTAAAACGCGTTTTGGCACAAATCCATGTGCGGGTGCTAAAAAGAGCAGCATCGGCATGTTTTTCACGTCGTTTGTAGAAATCCACGCGCGCGTTCTGCCAAAAGCACCATTTGCATGCATATCGTGTGGTTTTGCAGAAAACTGCGTCCGCGTCTACCAAAAGATGCATGCGCATGCTTAAAAACGCGTTTTGGCACAAATCCATGTGCGGGTGCTAAAAAGAGCAGCATCGGCATGCTTTTCACGTCGTTTGGTAGAAATCCACGCGCGCGTTCTGCCAAAAGCACCATTTGCATGCATATCGTGTGGTTTTGCAGAAAAGTGCGTCCGCGTCTACCAAAAGATGCATGCGCATGCTTAAAACGCGTTTTGGCACAAATCCATGTGCGGGTGCTAAAAAGAGCAGCATCGGCATGCTTTTCACGTCGTTTGGTAGAAATCCACGCGCGCGTTCTGCCAAAAGCACCATTTGCATGCATATCGTGTGGTTTTGCAGAAAACTGCGTCCGCGTCTACCAAAAGATGCATGCGCATGCTTAAAACGCGTTTTGGCACAAATCCATGTGCGGGTGCTAAAAAGAGCAGCATCGGCATGCTTTTCACGTCGTTTGGTAGAAATCCACGCAGCGCGTTCTGCCAAAAGCACCATTTGCATGCATATCGTGTGGTTTTGCAGAAAACTGCGTCCGCGTCTACCAAAAGATGCATGCGCATGCTTAAAACGCGTTTTGGCACAAATCCATGTGCGGGTGCTAATAAGAGCAGCATCGGTATGCTTTTCACGTCGTTTGGTAGAAATCCACGCGCGCGTTCTGCCAAAAGCACCATTTGCATGCGTATCGTGTGGTTTTGCAGAAAACTGCGTCCGCGTCTACCAAAAGATGCATGTGCATGCTTAAAACGCGTTTTGGCACAAATCCATGTGCGGGTGCTAAAAAGAGCAGCATCGGCATGCTTTTCACGTCGTTTGGTAGAAATCCACGCGCGCGTTCTGCCAAAAGCACCATTTGCATGCATATCGTGTGGTTTTGCAGAAAACTGCGTCCGCGTCTACCAAAAGATGCATGCGCATGCTTAAAACGCGTTTTGGCACAAATCCATGTGCGGGTGCTAAAAAGAGCAGCATCGGCATGCTTTTCACGTCGTTTGGTAGAAATCCACGCGCGCGTTCTGCCAAAAGCACCATTTGCATGCATATCGTGTGGTTTTGCAGAAAAACTGCGTCCGCGTCTACCAAAAGATGCATGCGCATGCTTAAAACGCGTTTTGGCACAAATCCATGTGCGGGTGCTAAAAAGAGCAGCATCGGCATGCTTTTCACGTCGTTTGTAGAAATCCACGCGCGCGTTCTGTCAAAAGCACCATTTGCATGCATATCGTGTGGTTTTGCAGAAACTGCGTCCGCGTCTACCAAAAGATGCATGCGCATGCTTAAAACGCGTTTTGGCACAAATCCATGTGCGTGTGCTAAAAAGAGCAGCATCGGCATGCTTTTCACGTCGTTTGGTAGAAATCCACGCGCGCGTTCTGCCAAAAGCACCATTTGCATGCATATCGTGTGTTTTGCAGAAAACTGCGTCCGCGTCTACCAAAAGATGCATGCGCATGCTTAAAACGCGTTTTGGCACAAATCCATGTGCGGGTGCTAAAAGAGCAGCAATCGGCATGCTTTTCGCGTCGTTTGGTAGAAATCCACGCGCGCGTTCTGCCAAAAGCACCATTTGCATGCATATCGTGTGGTTTTGCAGAAAACTGCGTCCGCGTCTACCAAAAGATGCATGCGCATGCTTAAAACGCGTTTTGGCACAAATCCATGTGCGGGTGCTAAAAAGAGCAGCATCGGCATGCTTTTCACGTCGTTTGGTAGAAATCCACCGCGCGTTCTGCAAAAGCACCATTTGCATGCATATCGTGTGGTTTTGCAGAAAACTGCGTCCGCGTCTACCAAAGATGCATGCGCATGCTTAAAACGCGTTTTGCACAAATCCATGTGCGGGTGCTGAAAAAGAGCAGCATCGGCATGCTTTTCACGTCGTTTGGTAGAAATCCACGCGCGCGTTCTGCCAAAAGCACCATTTGCATGCATATCGTGTGGTTTGCAGAAAACTGCGTCCGCGTCTACCAAAAGATTGCATGCTGCATGCTTAAAACGCGTTTTGGCACAAATCCATGTGCGTGTGCTAAAAAGAGCAGCATCGGCATGCTTTTCACGTCGTTTGGTAGAAATCCACGCGCGCGTTCTGCAAAAGCACCATTTGCATGCATATCGTGTGGTTTTGCAGAAAACTGCGTCGCGTCTACCAAAAGATGCATGCGCATGCTTAAAACGCGTTTTGGCACAAATCCATGTGCGGGTGCTAAAAAGAGCAGCATCGGCATGCTTTTCACGTCGTTTGGTAGAAATCCACGCGCGCGTTCTGCCAAAAGCACCATTTGCTTGCATATCGTGTGGTTTTGCAGAAAACTGCGTCCTCGTCTACCAAAGATGCATGCGCATGCTTAAAACGCGTTTTGGCACAAATCCATGTGCGGGTGCTAAAAAGAGCAGCATCGGCATGCTTTTCACGTCGTTTGGTAGAAATCCACGCGCGCGTTCTGCCAAAAGCACCATTTGCATGCATATCGTGTGGTTTGCAGAAAACTGCGTCCGCGTCTACCAAAGGATGCATGTGCATGCTTAAAACGCGTTTTGGCACAAATCCATGTGCGGGTGCTAAAAAGAGCAGCATCGGCATGCTTTTCACGTCGTTTGGTAGAAATCCACGCGCGCGTTCTGCGAAAAGCACCATTTGCATGCATATCGTGTGGTCTTGCAGAAACTGCGTCCTCGTCTACCAAAGATGCATGCGCATGCTTAAAACGCGTTTTGGCACAAATCCATGTGCGGGTGCTAAAAAGAGCAGCATCGCATGCTTTTCACGTCGTTTGTAGAAATCCACGCGCGCGTTCTGCCAAAAGCACCATTTGCATGCATATCGTGTGGTTTTGCAGAAAACTGCGTCCGCGTCTACCAAAGAGTGCATGTGCATGCTTAAAACGCGTTTTGGCACAAATCCATGTGCGGGTGCTAAAAAGAGCAGCATCGGCATGCTTTTCACGTCGTTTGGTAGAAATCCACGCGCGCGTTCTGCCAAAAGCACCATTTGCGTGCATATCGTGTGTTTTGCAGAAAACTGCGTCCGCGTCTACCAAAAGATGCTTGTGCATGCTTAAAACGCGTTTTGGCACAAATCCATGTGCGGTGCTTAAAAGAGCAGCATCGGCATGCTTTTCACGTCGTTTGGTAGAAATCCACGCGCGCGTTCTGTCAAAAGCACCATTTGCATGCATATCGTGTGGTTTTGCAGAAAACTGCGTCCGCGTCTACCAAAGATGCATGTGCATGCTTAAAACGCGTTTTCGGCCACAATCCATGTGCGGGTGCTAAAAAGAGCAGCATCGGCATGCTTTTCACGTCGTTTGGTAGAAATCCACGCGCGCGTTCTGCCAAAAGCACCATTTGCATGCATATCGTGTGGTTTTGCAGAAAACTGCGTCCGCGTCTACCAAAAGATGCATGCGCATGCTTAAAACGCGTTTTGGCGACAAATCCATGTGCGGGTGCTAAAAGAGCAGCATCGGCATGTTTTTCACGTCGTTTGGTAGAAATCCACGCGCGCGTTCTGCCAAAAGCACCATTTGCATGCATATCGTGTGTTTTGCAGAAACTGCGTCCGCGTCTACCAAAAGATGCATGCGCATGCTTAAAACGCGTTTTGGCACAAATCCATGTGCGGGTGCTAAAAAGAGCAGCATCGGCATGCTTTTCACGTCGTTTGGTAGAAATCCACGCGCGCGTTCTGCCAAAAGCACCATTTGCATGCATATCGTGTGGTTTTGCAGAAAAACTGCGTCCGCGTCTACCAAAAGATGCATGCGCATGCTTAAAACGCGTTTTGGCACACATCCATGTGCGGGTGCTAAAAAGAGCATCGGCATGCTTTTCACGTCGTTTGGTAGAAATCCACGCGCGCGTTCTGCAAAAAGCACCATTTGCATCATATCGTGTGGTTTTGCAGAAAAACTGCGTCCGCGTCTACCAAAAGATGCATGCGCATGCTTAAAACGCGTTTTGGCACAAATCCATGTGCGGGTGCTAAAAAGAGCATCGGCATGCTTTTCACGTCGTTTGGTAGAAATCCACGCGCGCGTTCTGCCAAAAGCACCATTTGCATGCATATCGTGTGTTTTGCAGAAAACTGCGTCCGCGTCTACCAAAGATGCATGTGCATGCTTAAAACGCGTTTTGCACAAATTCCATGTGCGGGTGGCTAAAAAGAGCAGCATCGGCATGCTTTTCACGTCGTTTGGTAGAAATCCACGCGCGCGTTCTGCAAAAGCACCATTTGCATGCATATCGTGTGTTTTGCAGAAAACTGCGTCCGCGTCTACCAAAAGATGCAGTGCATGCTTAAAACGCGTTTTGCACAAATCCA